>NW_027099373.1:0-88306 GCF_031753505.1 Anomalospiza imberbis
GGCAGGTTAGGTTTGGGACATATCTTTAATCCTTTGGATTTTTTGGAGGCGGCCGGCCACTCAAAGCCACAGGCTCCTCGAGAAAAAGACCGCTCCTTTTCCCTTTAGGAAAAGTTGCCGGTCCAGGTTGCTGATGTCTGCATGTAGAGTTCCCGTTGGACTGTCAAGGCAGCACAGTTTTGAGGTGGGGGTCGGTTGGGTCTGGGAAATATCTTTAATCGTTTGGATATTTTGGAGGCGTCCGGCCACTCTGGGACCCAGGCTCCAGAGGACAAACACCGGCCCATTTTCCCTGGGAAGGAAAAGTGTCCAGCCCAGGATCCTGCTGTCACTTTGAAGGGTTCCCTTGGGACTTTCAAGGTAGCACAGGTTAGAGGTGGGCGCCGGTTGGGTCTGGGACATATCCTTAATTGTTTGGATTTTTTGGAGGCGGCCGGCCAGTCAAGGCCAAAGGCCCTTGGAGACAAACACCGGCCGTATTCCCTGTTAAGGAAAAGTTGCCAGCCCTTGTTGCTGATGTCAGTTTGTAGGGTTCCCTTGGGACTGTCAGGGCAGCACAGGTTTGAGGTGGGGGCAGGTTGGGTCTGGGACATATCTTTAATCCTTTGGATTTTTTGGAGGCGGCCGGCCACTCAAGGCCACAGGCTCCTCGAGAAAAAGACCGCTCCTTTTCCCTTTAAGGAAAAGTTGCCGGTCCAGGTTGCTGATGTCTGCATGTAGAGTTCCCGTTGGACTGTCAAGGCAGCACAGTTTGAGGTGGGGGCAGGTTGGGTCTGGGACATATCTTTAATCGTTTGGATTTTTTGGAGGCGGCCGGCCACTCAGGGACAAAGGCCCCTGCAGGAAGACACGAGCAATTTTTTCTAGGAAAGAAATATGGTCAGCCCAGATTCCTGATGTCAGCAGGTAGGGTTCCTTTGGGGCTGTCAGGGTAGCAAAGGTTAGAGGTGGGGGCCGGTTGGGTCTGGGAAATATCTTTAATCGTTTGGATTTTTTGGAAGGGTCCAACACTCAGGGACAAAGTCCCCTGCAGGAAAACACCGGCCCATTTTCCCTGGAAGGAAAAGTGTCCAGCCCAGGATCCTGCTGTCACTTTGAAGGGTTCCCTTGGGACTGTCAGGGTAGCACAGGTTAGAGGTGGGCGCCGTTGGGTCTGGGACATAGCTTTAATCATTTGGATTTTTTGGAGGCGGGCCGGCCAGTCTAGGCCAAAGGCCCTTGGAGACAAACACCGGCCGTATTCCCTGTTAAGGAAAAGTTGCCAGCCCTTGTTGCTGATGTCAGTTTGTAGGGTTCCCTTGGGACTGTCAGGGCAGCACAGGTTTGAGGTGGGGGCAGGTTGGGTCTGGAACATATCTTTAATCGTTTGGATTCTTTGGAGGCGTCCGGCCACTCAGGGACAAAGGCCCCTGCAGAAAGTCACAAGCAATTTTTTCTAGGAAAGAAATATGGTCAACCCAGGTTCCTGATGTCAGCAGGTAGGGTTCCCTTGGGACTGTCAGGGCAGCACAAATTTGAGGTGGGGGCAGGTTAGGTTTGGGACATATCTTTAATCCTTTGGATTTTTTGGAGGCGGCCCGGCCACTCAAAGCCACAGGCACCTCGAGAAAAAGACCGCTCCTTTTCCCTTTAAGGAAAAGTTGCCGGTCCAGGTTGCTGATGTCTGCATGTAGAGTTCCCGTTGGACTGTCAAGGCAGCACAGTTTTGAGGTGGGGGTCGGTTGGGTCTGGGAAATATCTTTAATCGTTTGGATATTTTGGAGGCGTCCGGCCACTCTGGGACCCAGGCTCCAGAGGACAAACACCGGCCCATTTCCCTGGGAAGGAAAAGTGTCCAGTCCAGGATCCTGCTGTCACTTTGAAGGGTTCCCTTGGGACTTTCAAGGTAGCACAGGTTAGAGGTGGGCGCCGGTTGGGTCTGGGACATATCCTTAATTGTTTGGATTTTTTGGAGGCGGCCGGCCAGTCAAGGCCAAAGGCCCTTGGAGACAAACACCGGCCGTATTCCCTGTTAAGGAAAAGTTGCCAGCCCTTGTTGCTGATGTCAGTTTGTAGGGTTCCCTTGGGACTGTCAGGGCAGCACAGGTTTGAGGTGGGGGCAGGTTGGGTCTGGGACATATCTTTAATCCTTTGGATTTTTTGGAGGTAGCCGGCCACTCAAGGCCACAGGCTCCTCGAGAAAAAGACCGCTCCTTTTCCCTGTAAGGAAAAGTTGCCGGTCCAGGTTGCTGATGTCTGCATGTAGAGTTCCCGTTGGACTGTCAAGGCAGCACAGTTTTGAGGTGGGGGCAGGTTGGGTCTGGGAAGAATCTTTAATCGTTTGGATTTTTTGGAGGCGTCCGGCCACTCAGGGACAAAGGCCCCTGCAGGAAGACACGAGCAATTTTTTCTAGGAAAGAAATATGGTCAGCCCAGATTCCTGATGTCAGCAGGTAGGGTTCCCTTGGGGCTGTCAGGGTAGCACAGGTTAGAGGTGGGGGCTGGTTGGGTCTGGGACATATCCTTAATTGTTTGGATTTTTTGGAGGCATCCGGCTACTCAGGGACAAAGGCCCTTGGAGAAAAACACCGGCCGTATTCCCTGTTAAGGAAAAAGTTGCCAGCCCTGGTTGCTGATGTCAGTTTGTAGGGTTCCCTTGGGACTGTCAGGGCAGCAGCGGTTTGAGGTGGGGGTAGGTTGGGTCTGGGATATATCTTTAATCGTTTTTATATTTTGGAGGCGGCCGGCCACTCTGGGACCCAGGCTCCTGAAGACAAACACCGGCCCTTTTCCCTTTGAACGAAAAGTTGCTAGACCAGGTTCCTGATGTCAGTTAGTAGAGTTCTCTTGAGACTGTCGGGGCAGCACAAATTTGAGGTGCGGGGCAGGTTGGGTCTGGGACATATCTTTAATCGTTTGGAGATTTTGGAGGCGGCCGGCCACTCTGGGACAAAGGTTCATGAAGACAAACACCGGCCCTTTTCCCTGTGAAGGAAAAGTTGCCAGCCCAGGTTCCTCTTGTCAGTTTATAGGGTTCCTTTGGGACTGTCAGGGCAGCACAAGTTTGTGGTGGGGGCAGATTAAGTCTGGGACATATCATTAATTGTTTGGATTTTTTGGAGGCATCCGGCCACTCAGGGACAAAGGCCCCTGCAGGAAGACACGAGCAATTTTTTCTAGGAAAGAAATATGGTCAACCCTGGTTCCTGATGTCAGCAGGTAGGGTTCCCTTGGGAATGTCAGGGCTGCACAAATTTGAGGTGGGGGCAGGTTAGGTTTGGGACATATCTTTAATCCTTTGGATTTTTTGGAGGCAGCCGGCCACTCAAGGCCACAGGCTCCTCGAGAAAAAGACCGCTCCTTTTCCCTTTAAGGAAAAGTTGCCGGTCCAGGTTGCTGATGTCTGCATGTAGAGTTCCCGTTGGACTGTCAAGGCAGCACAGTTTTGAGGTGGGGGCAGGTTGGGTCTGGGACATATCTTTAATCGTTTGGATTTTTTGGAGGCGGCCGGCCAATCAGGGACAAAGGCCCCTGCAGGAAGACACGAGCAATTTTTTCTAGGAAAGAAATATGGTCAGCCCAGATTCCTGATGTCAGCAGGTAGGGTTCCTTTGGGGCTGTCAGGGTAGCAAAGGTTAGAGGTGGGGGCCGGTTGGGTCTGGGAAATATCTTTAATCATTTGGATTTTTTTGGAAGGGTCCAGCCACTCAGGGACAAAGTCCCTGCAGGAAAACACCGGCCATTTTCGCTGGGAAGGAAAAGTGTCCAGTCCAGGATCCTGCTGTCACTTTGAAGGGTTCCCTTGGGACTGTCAGGGTAGCACAGGTTAGAGGTGGGGGCCGGTTGGGTCTGGGACATATCCTTAATTGTTTGGATTTTTGGAGGCGGCGGGCCAGTCTAGGCCAAAGGCCCTTGGAGACAAACACCGGCCGTATTCCCTGTTAAGGAAAAGTTGCCAGCCCTGGTTGCTGATGTCAGTTTGTAGGGTTCCCTTTGGACTGTCAGGGCAGCACAGGTTTGAGGTGGGGGCAGGTTGGGTCTGGGACATATCTGTAATCGTTTGGATTTTTTGGAGGCATCCGGCCACTCAGGGACAAAGGCCCCTGCAGGAAGACACGAGCAATTTTTTCTAGGAAAGAAATATGGTCAACCCTGGTTCCTGATGTCAGCAGGTAGGGTTCCCTTGGGACTGTCAGGGCAGCACAAATTTGAGGTGGGGGCAGGTTAGGTTTGGGACATATCTTTAATCTTTTGGATTTTTTGGAGGCAGCCGGCCACTCAAGGCCACAGGCTCCTCGAGAAAAAGACCGCTCCTTTTCCCTTTAAGGAAAAGTTGCCGGTCCAGGTTGCTGATGTCTGCATGTAGAGTTCCCGTTGGACTGTCAAGGCAGCACAGTTTTGAGGTGGGGGCAGGTTGGGTCTGGGACATATCTTTAATCGTTTGGATTTTTTGGAGGCGTCCGGCCACTCAGGGACAAAGGCCCCTGCAGGAAGACACGAGCAATTTTTTCTAGGAAAGAAATATGGTCAGCCCAGATTCCTGATGTCAGCAGGTAGGGTTCCCTTGGGGCTGTCAGGGTAGCAAAGGTTAGAGGTGGGGGCCGGTTGGGTCTGGGAAATATCTTTAATCGTTTGGATTTTTTGGAAGGGTCCAGCCACTCAGGGACAAAGTCCCTGCAGGAAAACACCGGCCATTTTCGCTGGGAAGGAAAAGTTGCCAGCCCTTGTTGCTGATGTCAGTTTGTAGGGTTCCCTTTGGACTGTCAGGGCATCACAGGTTAGAGGTGGGGGCCGGTTGGGTCTGGGACATATCCTTAATTGTTTGGATTTTTTGGAGGCGGCCGGCCAGTCAAGGCCAAAGGCCCTTGGAGACAAACACCGGCTGTATTCCCTGTTAAGGAAAAGTTGCCAGCCCTGGTTGCTGATGTCAGTTTGTAGGGTTCCCTTTGGACTGTCAGGGCAGCACAGGTTTGAGGTGGGGGCATGTTGGGTCTTGGACATATCCTTCATCGTTTGGATTTTTTGGAGGCGGCGGGCCACTCAAGGCCAAAGGCTCCTCAAGAAAAAGACCACCCATTTTCCCTGTGAAGGAAAAGTTGCCAAGGCAGGTTCCTGATGTCAGTTTTAGGCTTCCCTTGGGACTGTCAGGGCAGCTAAAACTTGAGGTGGGGGCAGGTTGAGTCTGGGACATATCTTTAATCGTTTGGATATTTTGGAGGCGGCCGGCCACTCTGGGACAAAGGTTCATGAAGACAAACACCGGCCCTTTTCCCTGTGAAGGAAAAGTTGCCAGCCCAGGATCCTGCTGTTACTTTGAAGGGTTCCCTTGGGACTTTCAAGGTAGCACAGGTGAGAGGTGGGGGCCGGTTGGGTCTGGGACATATCTTTAATCGTTTGGATTTTTTGGAGGCATCCGGCTACTCAGGGACAAAAGCCCTTGGAGACAAACACCGGCCGTATTCCCTGTTAAGGAAAAGTTGCCAGCCCTTGTTGCTGATGTCAGTTTGTAGGGTTCCCTTGGGACTGTCAGGGCAGCACAGGTTTGAGGTGGGGGCAGGTTGGGTCTGGAACATATCTTTAATCGTTTGGATTCTTTGGAGGCGTCCGGCCACTCAGGGACAAAGGCCCCTGCAGAAAGTCACAAGCAATTTTTTCTAGGAAAGAAATATGGTCAACCCTGGTTCCTGATGTCAGCAAGTAGGGTTCCCTTGGGACTGTCAGGGCAGCACAAATTTGAGGTGGGGGCAGGTTAGGTTTGGGACATATCTTTAATCCTTTGGATTTTTTGGAGGCGGCCGGCCACTTAAAGCCACAGGCACCTCGAGAAAAAGACCGCTCCTTTCCCTTTAAGGAAAAGTTGCCGGTCCAGGTTGCTGATGTCTGCATGTAGAGTTCCCGTTGGACTGTCAAGGCAGCACAGTTTTGAGGTGGGGGTCGGTTGGGTCTGGGAAATATCTTTAATCGTTTGGATATTTTGGAGGCGTCCGGCCACTCTGGGACCCAGGCTCCAGAGGACAAACACCGGCCCATTTTCCCTGGGAAGGAAAAGTGTCCAGCCCAGGATCCTGCTGTCACTTTGAAGGGTTCCCTTGGGACTTTCAAGGTAGCACAGGTGAGAGGTGGGGGCCGGTTGGGTCTGGGACATAGCTTTAATCATTTGGATTTTTTGGAGGCGGCCGGCCAGTCAAGGCCAAAGGCCCTTGGAGACAAACACCGGCCGTATTCCCTGTTAAGGAAAAGTTGCCAGCCCTTGTTGCTGATGTCAGTTTGTAGGGTTCCCTTGGGACTGTCAGGGCAGCACAGGTTTGAGGTGGGGGCAGGTTGGGTCTGGGACATATCTTTAATCGTTTGGATTTTTTGGAGGCGTCCGGCCACTCAGGGACAAAGGCCCCTGCAGGAAGACACGAGCAATTTTTTCTAGGAAAGAAATATGGTCAACCCAGGTTCCTGATGTCAGCAGGTAGGGTTCCCTTGGGACTGTCAGGGCAGCACAAATTTGAGGTGGGGGCAGGTTAGGTTTGGGACATATCTTTAATCTTTTGGATTTTTTGGAGGCAGCCGGCCACTCAAGGCCACAGGCTCCTCGAGAAAAAGACCGCTCCTTTTCCCTTTAAGGAAAAGTTGCCGGTCCAGGTTGCTGATGTCTGCATGTAGAGTTCCCGTTGGACTGTCAAGGCAGCACAGTTTTGAGGTGGGGGCAGGTTGGGTCTGGGAAATATCTTTAATCGTTTGGATTTTTTGGAGGCGTCCGGCCACTCAGGGACAAAGTCCCCTGCAGGAAAACACCGGCCCATTTTCCCTGGGAAGGAAAAGTGTCCAGCCCAGGATCCTGCTGTCACTTTGAAGGGTTCCATTGGGACTGTCAGGGTAGCACAGGTGAGAGGTGGGGGCCGGTTGGGTCTGGGAAATAGCTTTAATCATTTGGATTTTTTGGAGGCAGCCGGCCAGTCTAGGCCAAAGGCCCTTGGAGAAAAACACCGGCCGTATTCCCTGTTAAGGAAAAGTTGCCAGCCCTTGTTGCTGATCTCAGTTTGTAGGGTTCCCTTGGGACTGTCAAGGCAGCACAGTTTTGAGGTGGGGGCAGGTTGGGTCTGGGACATATCTTTAATCGTTTGGATTTTTTGGAGGCGGCCGGCCAATCAGGGACAAAGGCCCCTGCAGGAAGACACGAGCAATTTTTTCTAGGAAAGAAATATGGTCAGCCCAGATTCCTGATGTCAGCAGGTAGGGTTCCTTTGGGGCTGTCAGGGTAGCAAAGGTTAGAGGTGGGGGCCGGTTGGGTCTGGGAAATATCTTTAATCGTTTGGATTTTTTGGAAGGGTCCAACACTCAGGGACAAAGTCCCCTGCAGGAAAACACCGGCCCATTTTCCCTGGGAAGGAAAAGTGTCCAGCCCAGGATCCTGCTGTCACTTTGAAGGGTTCCCTTGGGACTGTCAGGGTAGCACAGGTTAGAGGTGGGCGCCGGTTGGGTCTGGGACATAGCTTTAATCATTTGGATTTTTTGGAGGCGGCCGGCCAGTCTAGGCCAAACGCCCTTGGAGAAAAACACCGGCCGTATTCCCTGTTAAGGAAAAGTTGCCAGCCCTTGTTGCTGATGTCAGTTTGTAGGGTTCCCTTGGGACTGTCAGGGCAGCACAGGTTTGAGGTGGGGGCAGGTTGGGTCTGGGACATATCTTTAATCGTTTGGATTTTTTGGAGGCGTCCGGCCACTCAGGGACAAAGGCCCCTGCAGGAAGACATGAGCAATTTTTTCTAAGAAAGAAATATGGTCAACCCTGGTTCCTGATGTCAGCAGGTAGGGTTCCCTTGGGACTGTCAGGGCAGCACAAATTTGAGGTGGGGGCAGGTTAGGTTTGGGACATATCTTTAATCGTTTGGATTTTTTGGAGGCGGCCGGCCACTCAAGGCCACAGGCTCCTCGAGAAAAAGACCGCTCCTTTTCCCTTTAAGGAAAAGTTGCCGGTCCAGGTTGCTGATGTCTGCATGTAGAGTTCCCGTTGGACTGTCAAGGCAGCACAGTTTTGAGGTGGGGGCAGGTTGGGTCTGGGACATATCTTTAATCGTTTGGATTTTTTGGAGGCGGCCGGCCACTCAGGGACAAAGGCCCCTGCAGGAAGACACGAGCAATTTTTTCTAGGAAAGAAATATGGTCAGCCCAGATTCCTGATGTCAGCAGGTAGGGTTCCTTTGGGGCTGTCAGGGTAGCAAAGGTTAGAGGTGGGGGCCGGTTGGGTCTGGGAAATATCTTTAATCGTTTGGATTTTTTGGAAGGGTCCAACACTCAGGGACAAAGTCCCCTGCAGGAAAACACCGGCCCATTTTCCCTGGGAAGGAAAAGTGTCCAGCCCAGGATCCTGCTGTCACTTTGAAGGGTTCCCTTGGGACTGTCAGGGTAGCACAGGTTAGAGGTGGGCGCCGGTTGGGTCTGGGACATAGCTTTAATCATTTGGATTTTTTGGAGGCGGCCGGCCAGTCTAGGCCAAAGGCCCTTGGAGACAAACACCGGCCGTATTCCCTGTTAAGGAAAAGTTGCCAGCCCTTGTTGCTGATCTCAGTTTGTAGGGTTCCCTTGGGACTGTCAGGGCAGCACAGGTTTGAGGTGGGGGCAGGTTGGGTCTGGAACATATCTTTAATCGTTTGGATTCTTTGGAGGCGTCCGGCCACTCAGGGACAAAGGCCCCTGCAGAAAGTCACAAGCAATTTTTTCTAGGAAAGAAATATGGTCAACCCAGGTTCCTGATGTCAGCAGGTAGGGTTCCCTTGGGACTGTCAGGGCAGCACAAATTTGAGGTGGGGGCAGGTTAGGTTTGGGACATATCTTTAATCCTTTGGATTTTTTGGAGGCGGCCGGCCACTTAAAGCCACAGGCACCTCGAGAAAAAGACCGCTCCTTTCCCTTTAAGGAAAAGTTGCCGGTCCAGGTTGCTGATGTCTGCATGTAGAGTTCCCGTTGGACTGTCAAGGCAGCACAGTTTTGAGGTGGGGGTCGGTTGGGTCTGGGAAATATCTTTAATCGTTTGGATATTTTGGAGGCGTCCGGCCACTCTGGGACCCAGGCTCCAGAGGACAAACACCGGCCCATTTTCCCTGGGAAGGAAAAGTGTCCAGCCCAGGATCCTGCTGTCACTTTGAAGGGTTCCCTTGGGACTTTCAAGGTAGCACAGGTGAGAGGTGGGGGCCGGTTGGGTCTGGGACATAGCTTTAATCATTTGGATTTTTTGGAGGCGGCCGGCCAGTCAAGGCCAAAGGCCCTTGGAGACAAACACCGGCCGTATTCCCTGTTAAGGAAAAGTTGCCAGCCCTTGTTGCTGATGTCAGTTTGTAGGGTTCCCTTGGGACTGTCAGGGCAGCACAGGTTTGAGGTGGGGGCAGGTTGGGTCTGGGACATATCTTTAATCGTTTGGATTTTTTGGAGGCGTCCGGCCACTCAGGGACAAAGGCCCCTGCAGGAAGACACGAGCAATTTTTTCTAGGAAAGAAATATGGTCAACCCAGGTTCCTGATGTCAGCAGGTAGGGTTCCCTTGGGACTGTCAGGGCAGCACAAATTTGAGGTGGGGGCAGGTTAGGTTTGGGACATATCTTTAATCTTTTGGATTTTTTGGAGGCAGCCGGCCACTCAAGGCCACAGGCTCCTCGAGAAAAAGACCGCTCCTTTTCCCTTTAAGGAAAAGTTGCCGGTCCAGGTTGCTGATGTCTGCATGTAGAGTTCCCGTTGGACTGTCAAGGCAGCACAGTTTTGAGGTGGGGGCAGGTTGGGTCTGGGAAATATCTTTAATCGTTTGGATTTTTTGGAGGCGTCCGGCCACTCAGGGACAAAGTCCCCTGCAGGAAAACACCGGCCCATTTTCCCTGGGAAGGAAAAGTGTCCAGCCCAGGATCCTGCTGTCACTTTGAAGGGTTCCATTGGGACTGTCAGGGTAGCACAGGTGAGAGGTGGGGGCCGGTTGGGTCTGGGAAATAGCTTTAATCATTTGGATTTTTTGGAGGCAGCCGGCCAGTCTAGGCCAAAGGCCCTTGGAGAAAAACACCGGCCGTATTCCCTGTTAAGGAAAAGTTGCCAGCCCTTGTTGCTGATCTCAGTTTGTAGGGTTCCCTTGGGACTGTCAAGGCAGCACAGTTTTGAGGTGGGGGCAGGTTGGGTCTGGGACATATCTTTAATCGTTTGGATTTTTTGGAGGCGGCCGGCCAATCAGGGACAAAGGCCCCTGCAGGAAGACACGAGCAATTTTTTCTAGGAAAGAAATATGGTCAGCCCAGATTCCTGATGTCAGCAGGTAGGGTTCCTTTGGGGCTGTCAGGGTAGCAAAGGTTAGAGGTGGGGGCCGGTTGGGTCTGGGAAATATCTTTAATCGTTTGGATTTTTTGGAAGGGTCCAACACTCAGGGACAAAGTCCCCTGCAGGAAAACACCGGCCCATTTTCCCTGGGAAGGAAAAGTGTCCAGCCCAGGATCCTGCTGTCACTTTGAAGGGTTCCCTTGGGACTGTCAGGGTAGCACAGGTTAGAGGTGGGCGCCGGTTGGGTCTGGGACATAGCTTTAATCATTTGGATTTTTTGGAGGCGGCCGGCCAGTCTAGGCCAAACGCCCTTGGAGAAAAACACCGGCCGTATTCCCTGTTAAGGAAAAGTTGCCAGCCCTTGTTGCTGATGTCAGTTTGTAGGGTTCCCTTGGGACTGTCAGGGCAGCACAGGTTTGAGGTGGGGGCAGGTTGGGTCTGGGACATATCTTTAATCGTTTGGATTTTTTGGAGGCGTCCGGCCACTCAGGGACAAAGGCCCCTGCAGGAAGACATGAGCAATTTTTTCTAAGAAAGAAATATGGTCAACCCTGGTTCCTGATGTCAGCAGGTAGGGTTCCCTTGGGACTGTCAGGGCAGCACAAATTTGAGGTGGGGGCAGGTTAGGTTTGGGACATATCTTTAATCGTTTGGATTTTTTGGAGGCGGCCGGCCACTCAAGGCCACAGGCTCCTCGAGAAAAAGACCGCTCCTTTTCCCTTTAAGGAAAAGTTGCCGGTCCAGGTTGCTGATGTCTGCATGTAGAGTTCCCGTTGGACTGTCAAGGCAGCACAGTTTTGAGGTGGGGGCAGGTTGGGTCTGGGACATATCTTTAATCGTTTGGATTTTTTGGAGGCGGCCGGCCACTCAGGGACAAAGGCCCCTGCAGGAAGACACGAGCAATTTTTTCTAGGAAAGAAATATGGTCAGCCCAGATTCCTGATGTCAGCAGGTAGGGTTCCTTTGGGGCTGTCAGGGTAGCAAAGGTTAGAGGTGGGGGCCGGTTGGGTCTGGGAAATATCTTTAATCGTTTGGATTTTTTGGAAGGGTCCAACACTCAGGGACAAAGTCCCCTGCAGGAAAACACCGGCCCATTTTCCCTGGGAAGGAAAAGTGTCCAGCCCAGGATCCTGCTGTCACTTTGAAGGGTTCCCTTGGGACTGTCAGGGTAGCACAGGTTAGAGGTGGGCGCCGGTTGGGTCTGGGACATAGCTTTAATCATTTGGATTTTTTGGAGGCGGCCGGCCAGTCTAGGCCAAAGGCCCTTGGAGACAAACACCGGCCGTATTCCCTGTTAAGGAAAAGTTGCCAGCCCTTGTTGCTGATCTCAGTTTGTAGGGTTCCCTTGGGACTGTCAGGGCAGCACAGGTTTGAGGTGGGGGCAGGTTGGGTCTGGAACATATCTTTAATCGTTTGGATTCTTTGGAGGCGTCCGGCCACTCAGGGACAAAGGCCCCTGCAGAAAGTCACAAGCAATTTTTTCTAGGAAAGAAATATGGTCAACCCAGGTTCCTGATGTCAGCAGGTAGGGTTCCCTTGGGACTGTCAGGGCAGCACAAATTTGAGGTGGGGGCAGGTTAGGTTTGGGACATATCTTTAATCCTTTGGATTTTTTGGAGGCGGCCGGCCACTCAAAGCCACAGGCACCTCGAGAAAAAGACCGCTCCTTTTCCCTTTAAGGAAAAGTTGCCGGTCCAGGTTGCTGATGTCTGCATGTAGAGTTCCCGTTGGACTGTCAAGGCAGCACAGTTTTGAGGTGGGGGTCGGTTGGGTCTGGGAAATATCTTTAATCGTTTGGATATTTTGGAGGCGTCCGGCCACTCTGGGACCCAGGCTCCAGAGGACAAACACCGGCCCATTTTCCCTGGGAAGGAAAAGTGTCCAGCCCAGGATCCTGCTGTCACTTTGAAGGGTTCCCTTGGGACTTTCAAGGTAGCACAGGTTAGAGGTGGGCGCCGGTTGGGTCTGGGACATATCCTTAATTGTTTGGATTTTTTGGAGGCGGCCGGCCAGTCAAGGCCAAAGGCCCTTGGAGACAAACACCGGCCGTATTCCCTGTTAAGGAAAAGTTGCCAGCCCTTGTTGCTGATCTCAGTTTGTAGGGTTCCCTTGGGACTGTCAGGGCAGCACAGGTTTGAGGTGGGGGCAGGTTGGGTCTGGGACATATCTTTAATCGTTTGGATTTTTTGGAGGCATCCGGCCACTCAGGGACAAAGGCCCCTGCAGGAAGACACGAGCAATTTTTTCTAGGAAAGAAATATGGTCAACCCAGGTTCCTGATGTCAGCAGGTAGGGTTCCCTTGGGACTGTCAGGGCAGCACAAATTTGAGGTGGGGGCAGGTTAGGTTTGGGACATATCTTTAATCTTTTGGATTTTTTGGAGGCAGCCGGCCACTCAAGGCCACAGGCTCCTCGAGAAAAAGACCGCTCCTTTTCCCTTTAAGGAAAAGTTGCCGGTCCAGGTTGCTGATGTCTGCATGTAGAGTTCCCGTTGGACTGTCAAGGCAGCACAGTTTTGAGGTGGGGGCAGGTTGGGTCTGGGAAATATCTTTAATCGTTTGGATTTTTTGGAGGCGTCCGGCCACTCAGGGACAAAGTCCCCTGCAGGAAAACACCGGCCCATTTTCCCTGGGAAGGAAAAGTGTCCAGCCCAGGATCCTGCTGTCACTTTGAAGGGTTCCATTGGGACTGTCAGGGTAGCACAGGTGAGAGGTGGGGGCCGGTTGGGTCTGGGAAATAGCTTTAATCATTTGGATTTTTTGGAGGCAGCCGGCCAGTCTAGGCCAAAGGCCCTTGGAGAAAAACACCGGCCGTATTCCCTGTTAAGGAAAAGTTGCCAGCCCTTGTTGCTGATCTCAGTTTGTAGGGTTCCCTTGGGACTGTCAAGGCAGCACAGTTTTGAGGTGGGGGCAGGTTGGGTCTGGGACATATCTTTAATCGTTTGGATTTTTTGGAGGCGGCCGGCCACTCAGGGACAAAGGCCCCTGCAGGAAGACACGAGCAATTTTTTCTAGGAAAGAAATATGGTCAGCCCAGATTCCTGATGTCAGCAGGTAGGGTTCCTTTGGGGCTGTCAGGGTAGCAAAGGTTAGAGGTGGGGGCCGGTTGGGTCTGGGAAATATCTTTAATCGTTTGGATTTTTTGGAAGGGTCCAACACTCAGGGACAAAGTCCCCTGCAGGAAAACACCGGCCCATTTTCCCTGGGAAGGAAAAGTGTCCAGCCCAGGATCCTGCTGTCACTTTGAAGGGTTCCCTTGGGACTGTCAGGGTAGCACAGGTTAGAGGAGGGGGCCGGTTGGGTCTGGGACATATCTTTAATCGTTTGGATATTTTGGAGGTGGCTGGCTACTCTGGGACACAGGTTCCTGAGGACAAACACCGGCCCTTTTCCCTGTGAAGGAAAAGTTGCCAGCCCAGGTTCCTCTTGTCAGTTTATAGGGTTCCCTTGGGACTGTCAGGGCAGCACAAGTTTCTGGTGGGGGCAGGTCAAGTCTGGGACATATCATTAATCGTTTGGATTTTTTGGAAGCATCCGGCTACTCAGGGACAAAGGCCCTTGGAGACAAACACCGGCCGTATTCCCTGTTAAGGAGAAGTTGCCAGCCCTTGTTGCTGATGTCAGTTTGTCGGTTTCCTTTTGGACTGTCAGGGCAGCACAGGTTTGAGGTGGGGGCAGGTTGGGTCTGGGACATATCTTTAATCGTTTGGATTTTTTGGAGGCGTCCGGCCACTCAGGGACAAAGGCCCCTGCAGGAAGACACGAGCAATTTTTTCTAGGAAAGAAATATGGTCAACCCAGGTTCCTGATGTCAGCAGGTAGGGTTCCCTTGGGACTGTCAGGGCTGCACAAGTTTCGGGTGGGGGCAGGTTAGGTCTGGGACATATCATTAATCGTTTGGATATTTTGGAGGCGGCCAGCCACTCAAAGCCACAGGCTCCTCGAGAAAAAGACTGCTCCTTTTCCCTTTAAGGAAAAGTTGCCGGTCCAGGTTGCTGATGTCTGCATGTAGAGTTCCCGTTGGACTGTCAAGGCAGCACAGTTTTGAGGTGGGGGCAGGTTGGGTCTGGGAAATATCGTTAATCGTTTGGATTTTTTGGAGGCGTCCGGCCACTCAGGGACAAAGGCCCCTGCAGGAAAACACCGGCCCATTTTCCCTGGGAAGGAAAAGTGTCCAGCCCAGGATCCTGCTGTCACTTTGAAGGGTTCCCTTGGGAATGTCAGGGTAGCACAGGTGAGAGGTGGGGGCCGGTTGGGTCTGGGACATATCTTTAATCATTTGGATTTTTTGGAGGCGGCCGGCCACTCTGGGACCCTGGCTCCTGAAGACAAACACCGGCCCTTTCCCCTTTGAACGAAAAGTTGCCAGCCCAGGTTCCTCTTGTCAGTTTATAGGGTTCCTTTGGGACTGTCAGGGTAGCACAAGTTTCTGGTGGGGGCAGATTAAGTCTGGGACATATCTTTAATCGTTTGGATTTTTTGGAGGCATCCGGCTACTCAGGGACAAAGGCCCTTGGAGACAAACACTGGCTGTATTCCCTGTTAAGGAATAGTTGCCAGCCCTGGTTGCTGATGTCAGTTTGCAGGGTTCCCTTTGGACTGTCAGGGCAGCACAGGTTTGAGGTGGGGGCATGTTGGGTCTGGGACATATCCTTCATCGTTTGGATTTTTTGGAGGCGGCGGGCCACTCAAGGCCACAGGCTCCTCAAGAAAAAGACCACCCATTTTCCCTGTGAAGGAAAAGTTGCCAAGGCAGGTTCCTGATGTCAGTTTTAGAGTTCCCTTGGGAATGTCAGGGCAGCACAAATTTGACGTGCGGGGCAGGTTGGGTCTGGGACATATCTTTAATCGTTCGGAGATTTTGGAGGCGGCCGGCCACTCTGGGACCCTGGCTCCTGAAGACAAACACCGGCCCTTTTCCCTGTGAAGGAAAAGTTGCCAGCCCAGGTTCCTCTTGTCAGTTTATAGGGTTCCTTTGGGACTGTCAGGGTAGCACAAATTTCTGGTGGGGGCAGATTAAGTCTGGGACATATCATTAATCGTTTAGATTTTTTGGAGGCATCCGGCTACTCAGGGACAAAGGCCCTTGGAGACAAACACCGGCCGTATTCCCTGTTAAGGAAAAGTTGCCAGCCCTTGTTGCTGATGTCAGTTTGTAGGGTTCCCTTGGGACTGTCACGGTAGCACAGGTGAGAGGTGGGCGCCGGTTGGGTCTGGGACATATCTTTAATCATTTGGATTTTTTGGAGGCGGCCGGCCAATCAAGGCCAAGGGCCCTTGGAGACAAACACCGGCCCTATTCCCTGTTAAGGAAAAGTTGCCAGCCCTTGTTGCTGATGTCAGTTTGTAGGGTTCCCTTGGGACTGTCAGGGCAGCACAGGTGTGAGGTGGGGGCAGGTTGGGTCTGGGACATATCCTTCATCGTTTGGATTTTTTGGAGGCGGCGGGCCATTCAAGGCCAAAGGCTCCTCATGAAAAAGACCACCCATTTTCCCTGTGAAGGAAAAGTTGCCAAGGCAGGTTCCTGATGTCAGTTTTAGGGTTCCCTTGGGTCTGTCAAGGCAGAACAAATTTGAGGTGGGGGCAGGTTAAGCCTCGGACATATCTTTAATCGTTTGGATATTTTGGAGGCGGCCGGCCACTAAAGGCCACAGGCTCCTTGAGAAAAAGACCGCTCCTTTTCCCTGTAAGGAAAAGTTGCCGGTCCAGGTTGCTGATGTCTGCATGTAGAGTTCCCGTTGGACTGTCAAGGCAGTAGAGTTTTGAGGTGGGGGCAGGTTAGGTCTGGGAAATATCCTTAGTCATTTGGATTTTTTGGAGGCGTCCGGCCACTCAAGGCCAAAGGCCCTTGGAGACAAACACCGGCCGTATTCCCTTTTAAGGAAAAGTTGCCAGCCCTGGTTGCTGATGTCAGTTTGTAGGGTTCCCTTGGGACTGTCAGGGAAGCACAGGTTTGAGGTGGGGGCAGGTTGGGTCTGGGAAATATCTTTAATCGTTTGGATATTTTGGAGGCGTCCGGCTAGTCAAGGCCAAATGCCCCTTCAGACAAACACTGGTCATTTTTTCTTGGAAACATATAAGGTCAGCCCTGGTTCCTGCTGTCAGTTTGTATGGTTCCCTTTGGACTGTCAGGGAAGCACAGGTTTGAGGTGGGGGCAGGTTGGGTCTGGGACATATCCTTAATCATTTGGATATTTTTGGAGGCGTCCGGCCATTCAAGGCCAAAATCCCTTGGAGACAAACACCGGCCCTATTCCCTGTTAAGGAAAAGTTGCCAGCCCTGGTTGCTGATGTCAGTTTGTAGGGTTCCCTTGGGACTGTCAGGGCAGCACAGGTTAGAGGTGGGGGCAGGTTGGGTCTGGGACATATCTTTAATCGTTTGGATTTTTTGGAGGCGGCGGGCCACTCAAGGCCAAAGGCTCCTCAAGAAAAAACCACCCATTCTCCCTGTGAAGGAAAAGTTGCCAAGGCAGGTTCCTGATGTCAGTTTTATGGTTCCCTTGGGACTGTCAGGGAAGCACAGGTTTGAGGTGGGGGCAGGTTGGATCTGGGAAATATCTTTAATCGTTTGGATTTTTGGAGGCGTCCGGCCAGTCAAGGCCAAAGGCCCCTTCAGACAAACACTGGCCATTTTTTCTTGGAAAGATATAAGGTCAGCCCTGGTTCCTGCTGTCAGTTTGTAGGGTTCCCTTGGGACTGTCAGGGCAGCACAAATTTGGGGTGGGGGCAGGTTGGGTCTGGGAAATATCTTTAATCATTTGGATTTTTGGAGGCGTCCGGCCTGTCAAGGCCAAAGGCCCCTTCAGACAAACACTGGTCATTTTTTCTTGGAAACATATACGGTCAGCCCTGGTTCCTGCTGTCAGTTTGTAGGGTTCCCTTGGGACTGTCAGGGAGGCACAGGATTTGAGGTGGGGGCAGGTTGGGTCTGGGAAATATCTTTAATCGTTTGGAGATTTTGGAGGCGACTGGCCACTCAGGGACATAGTCCCCTGCAGTAAAACACCGGCCCGTTTTCCCCGGGAAGGAAAAGTGTCCAGCCCAGGATCCTGCTGTCACTTTGAAGGGTTCCCTTGGGACTGTCAGGGTAGCACTGGTTAGAGGTGGGGGCCGGTTGGGTCTGGGACATATCCGTAATTTGTTTGGATTTCTTTGAGGCGTCCGGCTACTCAGGGACACAGGCCCTTGGAGACAAACACCGGCCGTATTCCCTGTTAAGGAAAAGTTGCCAGCCCTGGTTGCTGATGTCAGTTTGTAGGGTTCCCTTTGGACTGTCAGGGCAGCACAGGTGTGAGGTGGTGGCATGTTGCGTCTGGGACATATCCTTCATCGTTTGGATTTTTTGGAGGCGGCGGGCCACTCAAGGCCAAAGGCTCCTCAAGAAAAAGACCACCCATTTTCCCTGTGAAGGAAAAGTTGCCAAGGCAGGTTCCTGATGTTAGTTTTAGGCTTCCGTGGGGACTGTCAGGGCAGCACAAATTTGAGGTAGGGGCAGGTTGGGTCTGGGACATATCTTTAATCGTTTGGATATTTTGGAGGCGGCCGGCCACTCTGGGACCCTGGCTCCTGAAGACAAACACCGGCCCTTTTCCCTTTGAAGGAAAAGTTGCTAGACCAGGTTCCTGATGTCAGTTAGTAGAGTTCTCTTGAGACTGTCGGGGCAGCACAAATTTGAGGTGGGGGTAGGTTGGGTCTGGGACATATCTTTAATAGTTTGGAGATTTTGGAGGCGGCCGGCCACTCTGGGACAAAGGTTCCTGAAGACAAACACCGGCCCTTTTCCCTGTGAAGGAAAAGTTGCCGGTCCAGGTTGCTGATGTCTGCAGGTAGAGTTCCCTTGGGATTGTCAAGGTAGCACAGTTTTGAGGTGGGGTCAGGTTTGGTCTGAGACATATCTTTAATCGTTTGGATTATTTGGAGGCGGCCGGCCGCTCAGGGACAAAGGCCCCTGCAGGAAGACACGAGCAATTTTTTCTAGGAAAGAAATATGGTCAGCCCAGATTCCTGATGTCAGCAGGTAGGGTTCCCTTGGGACTGTCAGGGCAGCACAGCTTTGAGGTGGGGGCACATTAGGTCTGGGAAATATCTTTAATCGTTTGGATTTTTTGGAGGCGTCCGGCCACTCAGGGACAAAGTCCTTGCCGGAAAACACCGGCCATTTTCGCTGGGAAGGAAAAGTGTCCAGCCCAGGATCTTGCTGTTTCTTTGAAGGGTTCCCTTGGGACTGTCAGGGTAGCACAGGTTAGAGGAGGGGGCCGGTTGGGTCTGGGACATATCTTTAATCGTTTGGATATTTTGGAGGTGGCTGGCTACTCTGGGACACAGGTTCCTGAGGACAAACACCGGCCCTTTTCCCTGTGAAGGAAAAGTTGCCAGCCCAGGTTCCTCTTGTCAGTTTATAGGGTTCCTTTGGGACTGTCAGGGCAGCACAAGTTTCTGGTGGGGGCAGGTCAAGTCTGGGACATATCATTAATCGTTTGGATTTTTTGGAGGCATCCGGCTACTCAGGGACAAAGGCCCTTGGAGACAAACACCGGCCGTATTCCCTGTTAAGGAGAAGTTGCCAGCCCTTGTTGCTGATGTCAGTTTGTAGGGTTCCTTTTGGACTGTCAGGGCAGCACAGGTTTGAGGTGGGGGCAGGTTGGGTCTGGGACATATCTTTAATCGTTTGGATTTTTTGGAGGCGTCCGGCCACTCAGGGACAAAGGCCCCTGCAGGAAGACACGAGCAATTTTTTCTAGGAAAGAAATATGGTCAACCCAGGTTCCTGATGTCAGCAGGTAGGGTTCCCTTGGGACTGTCAGGGCTGCACAAGTTTCGGGTGGGGGCAGGTTAGGTCTGGGACATATCATTACTCGTTTGGATATTTTGGAGGCGGCCAGCCACTCAAAGCCACAGGCTCCTCGAGAAAAAGACTGCTCCTTTTCCCTTTAAGGAAAAGTTGCCGGTCCAGGTTGCTGATGTCTGCATGTAGAGTTCCCGTTGGACTGTCAAGGCAGCACAGTTTTGAGGTGGGGGCAGGTTGGGTCTGGGAAATATCGTTAATCGTTTGGATTTTTTGGAGGCGTCCGGCCACTCAGGGACAAAGTCCCCTGCAGGAAAACACCGGCCCATTTTCCCTGGGAAGGAAAAGTGTCCAGCCCAGGATCCTGCTGTCACTTTGAAGGGTTCCCTTGGGACTGTCAGGGTAGCACAGGTGAGAGGTGGGGGCCGGTTGGGTCTGGGACATATCTTTAATCATTTGGATTTTTTGGAGGCGGCCGGCCACTCTGGGACCCTGGCTCCTGAAGACAAACACCGGCCCTTTCCCCTTTGAACGAAAAGTTGCCAGCCCAGGTTCCTCTTGTCAGTTTATAGGGTTCCTTTGGGACTGTCAGGGTAGCACAAGTTTCTGGTGGGGGCAGATTAAGTCTGGGACATATCTTTAATCGTTTGGATTTTTTGGAGGCATCCGGCTACTCAGGGACAAAGGCCCTTGGAGACAAACACCGGCCCTATTCCCTGTTAAGGAAAAGTTGCCAGCCCTTGTTGCTGATGTCAGTTTGTAGGGTTCCCTTGGGACTGTCAGGGCAGCACAGGTTTGAGGTGGGGGCAGGTTGGGTCTGGGACATATCCTTAATCATTTGGATTTTTTGGAGGCGTCCGGCCATTCAAGGCCAAAGGCCCTTGGAGACAAACACTGGCTGTATTCCCTGTTAAGGAATAGTTGCCAGCCCTGGTTGCTGATGTCAGTTTGCAGGGTTCCCTTTGGACTGTCAGGGCAGCACAGGTTTGAGGTGGGGGCATGTTGGGTCTGGGACATATCCTTCATAGTTTGGATTTTTTGGAGGCGGCGGGCCACTCAAGGCCACAGGCTCCTCAAGAAAAAGACCACCCATTTTCCCTGTGAAGGAAAAGTTGCCAAGGCAGGTTCCTGATGTCAGTTTTAGAGTTCCCTTGGGAATGTCAGGGCAGCACAAATTTGACGTGCGGGGCAGGTTGGGTCTGGGACATATCTTTAATCGTTCGGAGATTTTGGAGGCGGCCGGCCACTCTGGGACCCTGGCTCCTGAAGACAAACACCGGCCCTTTTCCCTGTGAAGGAAAAGTTGCCTGCCCAGGTTCCTCTTGTCAGTTTATAGGGTTCCTTTGGGACTGTCAGGGTAGCACAAGTTTCTGGTGGGGGCAGATTAAGTCTGGGACATATCTTTAATCGTTTGGATTTTTTGGAGGCATCCGGCTACTCAGGGACAAAGGCCCTTGGAGACAAACACCGGCCGTATTCCCTGTTAAGGAAAAGTTGCCAGCCCTTGTTGCTGATGTCAGTTTGTAGGGTTCCCTTGGGACTGTCACGGTAGCACAGGTGAGAGGTGGGCGCCGGTTGGGTCTGGGACATATCTTTAATCATTTGGATTTTTTGGAGGCGGCCGGCCAATCAAGGCCAAGGGCCCTTGGAGACAAACACCGGCCCTATTCCCTGTTAAGGAAAAGTTGCCAGCCCTTGTTGCTGATGTCAGTTTGTAGGGTTCCCTTGGGACTGTCAGGGCAGCACAGGTCTGAGGTGGGGGCAGGTTGGGTCTGGGACATATCCTTCATCGTTTGGATTTTTTGGAGGCGGCGGGCCATTCAAGGCCAAAGGCTCCTCATGAAAAAGACCACCCATTTTCCCTGTGAAGGAAAAGTTGCCAAGGCAGGTTCCTGATGTCAGTTTTAGGGTTCCCTTGGGTCTGTCAAGGCAGAACAAATTTGAGGTGGGGGCAGGTTAAGCCTCGGACATATCTTTAATCGTTTGGATTTTTTGGAGGCGGCCGGCCACTAAAGGCCACAGGCTCCTTGAGAAAAAGACCGCTCCTTTTCCCTGTAAGGAAAAGTTGCCGGTCCAGGTTGCTGATGTCTGCATGTAGAGTTCCCGTTGGACTGTCAAGGCAGTAGAGTTTTGAGGTGGGGGCAGGTTAGGTCTGGGAAATATCCTTAGTCATTTGGATTTTTTGGAGGCGTCCGGCCACTCAAGGCCAAAGGCCCTTGGAGACAAACACCGGCCGTATTCCCTTTTAAGGAAAAGTTGCCAGCCCTGGTTGCTGATGTCAGTTTGTAGGGTTCCCTTGGGACTGTCAGGGAAGCACAGGTTTGAGGTGGGGGCAGGTTGGGTCTGGGAAATATCTTTAATAGTTTGGATTTTTGGAGGCGTCCGGCCAGTCAAGGCCAAAGGCCCCTTCAGAAAAACACTGGCCATTTTTTCTTGGAAAGATATAAGGTCATCCCTGGTTCCTGCTGTCAGTTTATAGGGTTCCCTTGGGACTGTCAGGGAGGCACAGGTTTTGAGGTGGGGGCAGGTTGGGTCTGGGACATATCCTTAATCATTTGGATTTTCGGAGGCGCCCGGCCACTCCAGGCCACAGGCCCCGAGAAACCAACACCGGCCCTTTTCCCTTTGAAGGAAAACTTGCCAGCCCAGGTTCCTCATATCAGTTTATAGCGTTCTCTTGGGACTGTCAGGGAAGCACAGGTTTGAGGTGGGGGCAGGTTGGGTCTGGGAAATATCTTTAATCGTTTGGATATTTTGGAGGTGTCCGGCCAGTCAAGGCCAAAGGCCCCTTCAGACAAACACTGGTCATTTTTTCTTGGAAAGATATAAGGTCAGCCCTGGTTCCTGCTGTCAGTTTGTATGGTTCCCTTTGGACTGTCAGGGAAGCACAGGTTTGAGGTGGGGGCAGGTTGGGTCTGGGACATATCCTTAATCATTTGGATATTTTTGGAGGCGTCCGGCCATTCAAGGCCAAAATCCCTTGGAGACAAACACCGGCCCTATTCCCTTTTAAGGAAAAGTTGCCAGCCCTGGTTGCTGATGTCAGTTTGTAGGGTTCCCTTGGGACTGTCAGGGCAGCACAGGTTTGAGGTGGGGGCAGGTTGGGTCTGGGACATATCTTTAATCGTTTGGATTTTTTGGAGGCGGCGGGCCACTCAAGGCCAAAGGCTCCTCAAGAAAAAACCACCCATTCTCCCTGTGAAGGAAAAGTTGCCAAGGCAGGTTCCTGATGTCAGTTTTAGGGTTCCCTTGGGACTGTCAGGGAAGCACAGGTTCGAGGTGGGGGCAGGTTGGATCTGGGAAATATCTTTAATCGTTTGGATTTTTGGAGGCGTCCGGCCAGTCAAGGCCAAAGGCCCCTTCAGACAAACACTGGCCATTTTTTCTTGGAAAGATATAAGGTCAGCCCTGGTTCCTGCTGTCAGTTTGTAGGGTTCCCTTGGGACTGTCAGGGCAGCACAAATTTGGGGTGGGGGCAGGTTGGGTCTGGGAAATATCTTTAATCGTTTGGAGATTTTGGAGGCGACTGGCCACTCAGGGACATAGTCCCCTGCAGTAAAACACCGGCCCGTTTTCCCCGGGAAGGAAAAGTGTCCAGCCCAGGATCCTGCTGTCACTTTGAAGGGTTCCCTTGGGACTGTCAGGGTAGCACTGGTTAGAGGTGGGGGCCGGTTGGGTCTGGGACATATCCGTAATTTGTTTGGATTTCTTTGAGGCGTCCGGCTACTCAGGGACACAGGCCCTTGGAGACAAACACCGGCCGTATTCCCTGTTAAGGAAAAGTTGCCAGCCCTGGTTGCTGATGTCAGTTTGTAGGGTTCCCTTTGGACTGTCAGGGCAGCACAGGTGTGAGGTGGTGGCATGTTGCGTCTGGGACATATCCTTCATCGTTTGGATTTTTTGGAGGCGGCGGGCCACTCAAGGCCAAAGGCTCCTCAAGAAAAAGACCACCCATTTTCCCTGTGAAGGAAAAGTTGCCAAGGCAGGTTCCTGATGTTAGTTTTAGGCTTCCGTGGGGACTGTCAGGGCAGCACAAATTTGAGGTAGGGGCAGGTTGGGTCTGGGACATATCTTTAATCGTTTGGATATTTTGGAGGCGGCCGGCCACTCTGGGACCCTGGCTCCTGAAGACAAACACCGGCCCTTTTCCCTTTGAAGGAAAAGTTGCTAGACCAGGTTCCTGATGTCAGTTAGTAGAGTTCTCTTGAGACTGTCGGGGCAGCACAAATTTGAGGTGGGGGTAGGTTGGGTCTGGGACATATCTTTAATAGTTTGGAGATTTTGGAGGCGGCCGGCCACTCAGGGACAAAGGTTCCTGAAGACAAACACCGGCCCTTTTCCCTGTGAAGGAAAAGTTGCCGGTCCAGGTTGCTGATGTCTGCAGGTAGAGTTCCCTTGGGATTGTCAAGGTAGCACAGTTTTGAGGTGGGGTCAGGTTTGGTCTGAGACATATCTTTAATCGTTTGGATTATTTGGAGGCGGCCGGCCGCTCAGGGACAAAGGCCCCTGCAGGAAGACACGAGCAATTTTTTCTAGGAAAGAAATATGGTCAGCCCAGATTCCTGATGTCAGCAGGTAGGGTTCCCTTGGGACTGTCAGGGCTGCACAAGTTTCGGGTGGGGGCAGGTTAGGTCTGGGAAATATCTTTAATCGTTTGGATTTTTTGGAGGCGTCCGGCCACTCAGGGACAAAGTCCTTGCCGGAAAACACCGGCCATTTTCGCTGGGAAGGAAAAGTGTCCAGCCCAGGATCTTGCTGTTTCTTTGAAGGGTTCCCTTGGGACTGTCAGGGTAGCACAGGTTAGAGGAGGGGGCCGGTTGGGTCTGGGACATATCTTTAATCGTTTGGATATTTTGGAGGTGGCTGGCTACTCTGGGACACAGGTTCCTGAGGACAAACACCGGCCCTTTTCCCTGTGAAGGAAAAGTTGCCAGCCCAGGTTCCTCTTGTCAGTTTATAGGGTTCCTTTGGGACTGTCAGGGCAGCACAAGTTTCTGGTGGGGGCAGGTCAAGTCTGGGACATATCATTAATCGTTTGGATTTTTTGGAAGCATCCGGCTACTCAGGGACAAAGGCCCTTGGAGACAAACACCGGCCGTATTCCCTGTTAAGGAGAAGTTGCCAGCCCTTGTTGCTGATGTCAGTTTGTAGGGTTCCTTTTGGACTGTCAGGGCAGCACAGGTTTGAGGTGGGGGCAGGTTGGGTCTGGGACATATCTTTAATCGTTTGGATTTTTTGGAGGCGTCCGGCCACTCAGGGACAAAGGCCCCTGCAGGAAGACACGAGCAATTTTTTCTAGGAAAGAAATATGGTCAACCCAGGTTCCTGATGTCAGCAGGTAGGGTTCCCTTGGGACTGTCAGGGCTGCACAAGTTTCGGGTGGGGGCAGGTTAGGTCTGGGACATATCATTAATCGTTTGGATATTTTGGAGGCGGCCAGCCACTCAAAGCCACAGGCTCCTCGAGAAAAAGACTGCTCCTTTTCCCTTTAAGGAAAAGTTGCCGGTCCAGGTTGCTGATGTCTGCATGTAGAGTTCCCGTTGGACTGTCAAGGCAGCACAGTTTTGAGGTGGGGGCAGGTTGGGTCTGGGAAATATCGTTAATCGTTTGGATTTTTTGGAGGCGTCCGGCCACTCAGGGACAAAGTCCCCTGCAGGAAAACACCGGCCCATTTTCCCTGGGAAGGAAAAGTGTCCAGCCCAGGATCCTGCTGTCACTTTGAAGGGTTCCCTTGGGACTGTCAGGGTAGCACAGGTGAGAGGTGGGGGCCGGTTGGGTCTGGGACATATCTTTAATCATTTGGATTTTTTGGAGGCGGCCGGCCACTCTGGGACCCTGGCTCCTGAAGACAAACACCGGCCCTTTCCCCTTTGAACGAAAAGTTGCCAGCCCAGGTTCCTCTTGTCAGTTTATAGGGTTCCTTTGGGACTGTCAGGGTAGCACAAGTTTCTGGTGGGGGCAGATTAAGTCTGGGACATATCTTTAATCGTTTGGATTTTTTGGAGGCATCCGGCTACTCAGGGACAAAGGCCCTTGGAGACAAACACCGGCCCTATTCCCTGTTAAGGAAAAGTTGCCAGCCCTTGTTGCTGATGTCAGTTTGTAGGGTTCCCTTGGGACTGTCAGGGCAGCACAGGTTTGAGGTGGGGGCAGGTTGGGTCTGGGACATATCCTTAATCATTTGGATTTTTTGGAGGCGTCCGGCCATTCAAGGCCAAAGGCCCTTGGAGACAAACACTGGCTGTATTCCCTGTTAAGGAATAGTTGCCAGCCCTGGTTGCTGATGTCAGTTTGCAGGGTTCCCTTTGGACTGTCAGGGCAGCACAGGTTTGAGGTGGGGGCATGTTGGGTCTGGGACATATCCTTCATCGTTTGGATTTTTTGGAGGCGGCGGGCCACTCAAGGCCACAGGCTCCTCAAGAAAAAGACCACCCATTTTCCCTGTGAAGGAAAAGTTGCCAAGGCAGGTTCCTGATGTCAGTTTTAGAGTTCCCTTGGGAATGTCAGGGCAGCACAAATTTGACGTGCGGGGCAGGTTGGGTCTGGGACATATCTTTAATCGTTCGGAGATTTTGGAGGCGGCCGGCCACTCTGGGACCCTGGCTCCTGAAGACAAACACCGGCCCTTTTCCCTGTGAAGGAAAAGTTGCCAGCCCAGGTTCCTCTTGTCAGTTTATAGGGTTCCTTTGGGACTGTCAGGGTAGCACAAATTTCTGGTGGGGGCAGATTAAGTCTGGGACATATCTTTAATCGTTTGGATTTTTTGGAGGCATCCGGCTACTCAGGGACAAAGGCCCTTGGAGACAAACACCGGCCGTATTCCCTGTTAAGGAAAAGTTGCCAGCCCTTGTTGCTGATGTCAGTTTGTAGGGTTCCCTTGGGACTGTCACGGTAGCACAGGTGAGAGGTGGGCGCCGGTTGGGTCTGGGACATATCTTTAATCATTTGGATTTTTTGGAGGCGGCCGGCCAATCAAGGCCAAGGGCCCTTGGAGACAAACACCGGCCCTATTCCCTGTTAAGGAAAAGTTGCCAGCCCTTGTTGCTGATGTCAGTTTGTAGGGTTCCCTTGGGACTGTCAGGGCAGCACAGGTCTGAGGTGGGGGCAGGTTGGGTCTGGGACATATCCTTCATCGTTTGGATTTTTTGGAGGCGGCGGGCCATTCAAGGCCAAAGGCTCCTCATGAAAAAGACCACCCATTTTCCCTGTGAAGGAAAAGTTGCCAAGGCAGGTTCCTGATGTCAGTTTTAGGGTTCCCTTGGGTCTGTCAAGGCAGAACAAATTTGAGGTGGGGGCAGGTTAAGCCTCGGACATATCTTTAATCGTTTGGATTTTTTGGAGGCGGCCGGCCACTAAAGGCCACAGGCTCCTTGAGAAAAAGACCGCTCCTTTTCCCTGTAAGGAAAAGTTGCCGGTCCAGGTTGCTGATGTCTGCATGTAGAGTTCCCGTTGGACTGTCAAGGCAGTAGAGTTTTGAGGTGGGGGCAGGTTAGGTCTGGGAAATATCCTTAGTCATTTGGATTTTTTGGAGGCGTCCGGCCACTCAAGGCCAAAGGCCCTTGGAGACAAACACCGGCCGTATTCCCTTTTAAGGAAAAGTTGCCAGCCCTGGTTGCTGATGTCAGTTTGTAGGGTTCCCTTGGGACTGTCAGGGAAGCACAGGTTTGAGGTGGGGGCAGGTTGGGTCTGGGAAATATCTTTAATAGTTTGGATTTTTGGAGGCGTCCGGCCAGTCAAGGCCAAAGGCCCCTTCAGAAAAACACTGGCCATTTTTTCTTGGAAAGATATAAGGTCATCCCTGGTTCCTGCTGTCAGTTTATAGGGTTCCCTTGGGACTGTCAGGGAGGCACAGGTTTTGAGGTGGGGGCAGGTTGGGTCTGGGACATATCCTTAATCATTTGGATTTTCGGAGGCGCCCGGCCACTCCAGGCCACAGGCCCCGAGAAACCAACACCGGCCCTTTTCCCTTTGAAGGAAAACTTGCCAGCCCAGGTTCCTCATATCAGTTTATAGCGTTCTCTTGGGACTGTCAGGGAAGCACAGGTTTGAGGTGGGGGCAGGTTGGGTCTGGGAAATATCTTTAATCGTTTGGATATTTTGGAGGTGTCCGGCCAGTCAAGGCCAAAGGCCCCTTCAGACAAACACTGGTCATTTTTTCTTGGAAAGATATAAGGTCAGCCCTGGTTCCTGCTGTCAGTTTGTATGGTTCCCTTTGGACTGTCAGGGAAGCACAGGTTTGAGGTGGGGGCAGGTTGGGTCTGGGACATATCCTTAATCATTTGGATATTTTTGGAGGCGTCCGGCCATTCAAGGCCAAAATCCCTTGGAGACAAACACCGGCCCTATTCCCTTTTAAGGAAAAGTTGCCAGCCCTGGTTGCTGATGTCAGTTTGTAGGGTTCCCTTGGGACTGTCAGGGCAGCACAGGTTTGAGGTGGGGGCAGGTTGGGTCTGGGACATATCTTTAATCGTTTGGATTTTTTGGAGGCGGCGGGCCACTCAAGGCCAAAGGCTCCTCAAGAAAAAACCACCCATTCTCCCTGTGAAGGAAAAGTTGCCAAGGCAGGTTCCTGATGTCAGTTTTATGGTTCCCTTGGGACTGTCAGGGAAGCACAGGTTCGAGGTGGGGGCAGGTTGGATCTGGGAAATATCTTTAATCGTTTGGATTTTTGGAGGCGTCCGGCCAGTCAAGGCCAAAGGCCCCTTCAGACAAACACTGGCCATTTTTTCTTGGAAAGATATAAGGTCAGCCCTGGTTCCTGCTGTCAGTTTGTAGGGTTCCCTTGGGACTGTCAGGGCAGCACAAATTTGGGGTGGGGGCAGGTTGGGTCTGGGAAATATCTTTAATCATTTGGATTTTTGGAGGCGTCCGGCCTGTCAAGGCCAAAGGCCCCTTCAGACAAACACTGGCCATTTTTTCTTGGAAAGATATAAGGTCAGCCCTGGTTCCTGCTGTCAGTTTGTAGGGTTCCCTTGGGACTGTCAGGGAGGCACAGGATTTGAGGTGGGGGCAGGTTGGGTCTGGGAAATATCTTTAATCGTTTGGAGATTTTGGAGGCGACTGGCCACTCAGGGACAAAGTCCTTGCCGGAAAACACCGGCCATTTTCGCTGGGAAGGAAAAGTGTCCAGCCCAGGATCCTGCTGTCACTTTGAAGGGTTCCCTTGGGACTGTCAGGGTAGCACAGGTTAGAGGAGGGGGCCGGTTGGGTCTGGGACATATCTTTAATCGTTTGGATATTTTGGAGGTGGCTGGCCACTCTGGGACCCAGGTTCCTGAGGACAAACACCGGTCCTTTTCCCTGTGAAGGAAAAGTTGCCAGCCCAGGTTCCTCTTGTCAGTTTATAGGGTTCCTTTGGGACTGTCAGAGCAGCACAAGTTTCTGGTGGGGGCAGATTAAGTCTGGGACATATCATTAATCGTTTGGATTTTTTGGAGGCATCCGGCTACTCAGGGACAAAGGCCCTTGGAGACAAACACCGGCCGTATTCCCTGTTAAGGAGAAGTTGCCAGCCCTTGTTGCTGATGTCAGTTTGTAGGGTTCCTTTTGGACTGTCAGGGCAGCACAGGTTTGAGGTGGGGGCAGGTTGGGTCTGGGACATATCTTTAATCGTTTGGATTTTTTGGAGGCGTCCGGCCACTCAGGGACAAAGGCCCCTGCAGGAAGACACGAGCAATTTTTTCTAGGAAAGAAATATGGTCAACCCAGGTTCCTGATGTCAGCAGGTAGGGTTCCCTTGGGACTGTCAGGGCTGCACAAGTTTCGGGTGGGGGCAGGTTAGGTCTGGGACATATCATTAATCGTTTGGATATTTTGGAGGCGGCCAGCCACTCAAAGCCACAGGCTCCTCGAGAAAAAGACTGCTCCTTTTCCCTTTAAGGAAAAGATGCCGGTCCAGGTTGCTGATGTCTGCATGTAGAGTTCCCGTTGGACTGTCAAGGCAGCACAGTTTTGAGGTGGGGGCAGGTTGGGTCTGGGAAATATCGTTAATCGTTTGGATTTTTTGGAGGCGTCCGGCCACTCAGGGACAAAGTCCTTGCCGGAAAACACCGGCCATTTTCGCTGGGAAGGAAAAGTGTCCAGCCCAGGATCTTGCTGTTTCTTTGAAGGGTTCCCTTGGGACTGTCAGGGTAGCACAGGTTAGAGGAGGGGGCCGGTTGGGTCTGGGACATATCTTTAATCGTTTGGATATTTTGGAGGTGGCTGGCTACTCTGGGACACAGGTTCCTGAGGACAAACACCGGCCCTTTTCCCTGTGAAGGAAAAGTTGCCAGCCCAGGTTCCTCTTGTCAGTTTATAGGGTTCCTTTGGGACTGTCAGGGCAGCACAAGTTTCTGGTGGGGGCAGGTCAAGTCTGGGACATATCATTAATCGTTTGGATTTTTTGGAAGCATCCGGCTACTCAGGGACAAAGGCCCTTGGAGACAAACACCGGCCGTATTCCCTGTTAAGGAGAAGTTGCCAGCCCTTGTTGCTGATGTCAGTTTGTAGGGTTCCTTTTGGACTGTCAGGGCAGCACAGGTTTGAGGTGGGGGCAGGTTAAGCCTCGGACATATCTTTAATCGTTTGGATTTTTTGGAGGCGGCCGGCCACTAAAGGCCACAGGCTCCTTGAGAAAAAGACCGCTCCTTTTCCCTGTAAGGAAAAGTTGCCGGTCCAGGTTGCTGATGTCTGCATGTAGAGTTCCCGTTGGACTGTCAAGGCAGTAGAGTTTTGAGGTGGGGGCAGGTTAGGTCTGGGAAATATCCTTAGTCATTTGGATTTTTTGGAGGCGTCCGGCCACTCAAGGCCAAAGGCCCTTGGAGACAAACACCGGCCGTATTCCCTTTTAAGGAAAAGTTGCCAGCCCTGGTTGCTGATGTCAGTTTGTAGGGTTCCCTTGGGACTGTCAGGGAAGCACAGGTTTGAGGTGGGGGCAGGTTGGGTCTGGGAAATATCTTTAATAGTTTGGATTTTTGGAGGCGTCCGGCCAGTCAAGGCCAAAGGCCCCTTCAGAAAAACACTGGCCATTTTTTCTTGGAAAGATATAAGGTCATCCCTGGTTCCTGCTGTCAGTTTATAGGGTTCCCTTGGGACTGTCAGGGAGGCACAGGTTTTGAGGTGGGGGCAGGTTGGGTCTGGGACATATCCTTAATCATTTGGATTTTCGGAGGCGCCCGGCCACTCCAGGCCACAGGCCCCGAGAAACCAACACCGGCCCTTTTCCCTTTGAAGGAAAACTTGCCAGCCCAGGTTCCTCATATCAGTTTATAGCGTTCTCTTGGGACTGTCAGGGAAGCACAGGTTTGAGGTGGGGGCAGGTTGGGTCTGGGAAATATCTTTAATCGTTTGGATATTTTGGAGGTGTCCGGCCAGTCAAGGCCAAAGGCCCCTTCAGACAAACACTGGTCATTTTTTCTTGGAAAGATATAAGGTCAGCCCTGGTTCCTGCTGTCAGTTTGTATGGTTCCCTTTGGACTGTCAGGGAAGCACAGGTTTGAGGTGGGGGCAGGTTGGGTCTGGGACATATCCTTAATCATTTGGATATTTTTGGAGGCGTCCGGCCATTCAAGGCCAAAATCCCTTGGAGACAAACACCGGCCCTATTCCCTGTTAAGGAAAAGTTGCCAGCCCTGGTTGCTGATGTCAGTTTGTAGGGTTCCCTTGGGACTGTCAGGGCAGCACAGGTTTGAGGTGGGGGCAGGTTGGGTCTGGGACATATCTTTAATCGTTTGGATTTTTTGGAGGCGGCGGGCCACTCAAGGCCAAAGGCTCCTCAAGAAAAAACCACCCATTCTCCCTGTGAAGGAAAAGTTGCCAAGGCAGGTTCCTGATGTCAGTTTTAGGGTTCCCTTGGGACTGTCAGGGAAGCACAGGTTCGAGGTGGGGGCAGGTTGGATCTGGGAAATATCTTTAATCGTTTGGATTTTTGGAGGCGTCCGGCCAGTCAAGGCCAAAGGCCCCTTCAGACAAACACTGGCCATTTTTTCTTGGAAAGATATAAGGTCAGCCCTGGTTCCTGCTGTCAGTTTGTAGGGTTCCCTTGGGACTGTCAGGGCAGCACAAATTTGGGGTGGGGGCAGGTTGGGTCTGGGAAATATCTTTAATCATTTGGATTTTTGGAGGCGTCCGGCCTGTCAAGGCCAAAGGCCCCTTCAGACAAACACTGGCCATTTTTTCTTGGAAAGATATAAGGTCAGCCCTGGTTCCTGCTGTCAGTTTGTAGGGTTCCCTTGGGACTGTCAGGGAGGCACAGGATTTGAGGTGGGGGCAGGTTGGGTCTGGGAAATATCTTTAATCATTTGGAGATTTTGGAGGCGACTGGCCACTCAGGGACAAAGTCCTTGCCGGAAAACACCGGCCATTTTCGCTGGGAAGGAAAAGTGTCCAGCCCAGGATCCTGCTGTCACTTTGAAGGGTTCCCTTGGGACTGTCAGGGTAGCACAGGTTAGAGGAGGGGGCCGGTTGGGTCTGGGACATATCTTTAATCGTTTGGATATTTTGGAGGTGGCTGGCCACTCTGGGACCCAGGTTCCTGAGGACAAACACCGGTCCTTTTCCCTGTGAAGGAAAAGTTGCCAGCCCAGGTTCCTCTTGTCAGTTTATAGGGTTCCTTTGGGACTGTCAGAGCAGCACAAGTTTCTGGTGGGGGCAGTTCAAGTCTGGGACATATCATTAATCGTTTGGATTTTTTGGAGGCATCCGGCTACTCAGGGACAAAGGCCCTTGGAGACAAACACCGGCCGTATTCCCTGTTAAGGAGAAGTTGCCAGCCCTTGTTGCTGATGTCAGTTTGTAGGGTTCCTTTTGGACTGTCAGGGCAGCACAGGTTTGAGGTGGGGGCAGGTTGGGTCTGGGACATATCTTTAATCGTTTGGATTTTTTGGAGGCGTCCGGCCACTCAGGGACAAAGGCCCCTGCAGGAAGACACGAGCAATTTTTTCTAGGAAAGAAATATGGTCAACCCAGGTTCCTGATGTCAGCAGGTAGGGTTCCCTTGGGACTGTCAGGGCTGCACAAGTTTCGGGTGGGGGCAGGTTAGGTCTGGGACATATCATTAATCGTTTGGATATTTTGGAGGCGGCCAGCCACTCAAAGCCACAGGCTCCTCGAGAAAAAGACTGCTCCTTTTCCCTTTAAGGAAAAGATGCCGGTCCAGGTTGCTGATGTCTGCATGTAGAGTTCCCGTTGGACTGTCAAGGCAGCACAGTTTTGAGGTGGGGGCAGGTTGGGTCTGGGAAATATCGTTAATCGTTTGGATTTTTTGGAGGCGTCCGGCCACTCAGGGACAAAGTCCTTGCCGGAAAACACCGGCCATTTTCGCTGGGAAGGAAAAGTGTCCAGCCCAGGATCTTGCTGTTTCTTTGAAGGGTTCCCTTGGGACTGTCAGGGTAGCACAGGTTAGAGGAGGGGGCCGGTTGGGTCTGGGACATATCTTTAATCGTTTGGATATTTTGGAGGTGGCTGGCTACTCTGGGACACAGGTTCCTGAGGACAAACACCGGCCCTTTTCCCTGTGAAGGAAAAGTTGCCAGCCCAGGTTCCTCTTGTCAGTTTATAGGGTTCCTTTGGGACTGTCAGGGCAGCACAAGTTTCTGGTGGGGGCAGGTCAAGTCTGGGACATATCATTAATCGTTTGGATTTTTTGGAAGCATCCGGCTACTCAGGGACAAAGGCCCTTGGAGACAAACACCGGCCGTATTCCCTGTTAAGGAGAAGTTGCCAGCCCTTGTTGCTGATGTCAGTTTGTAGGGTTCCTTTTGGACTGTCAGGGCAGCACAGGTTTGAGGTGGGGGCAGGTTGGGTCTGGGACATATCTTTAATCGTTTGGATTTTTTGGAGGCGTCCGGCCACTCAGGGACAAAGGCCCCTGCAGGAAGACACGAGCAATTTTTTCTAGGAAAGAAATATGGTCAACCCAGGTTCCTGATGTCAGCAGGTAGGGTTCCCTTGGGACTGTCAGGGCTGCACAAGTTTCGGGTGGGGGCAGGTTAGGTCTGGGACATATCATTAATCGTTTGGATATTTTGGAGGCGGCCAGCCACTCAAAGCCACAGGCTCCTCGAGAAAAAGACTGCTCCTTTTCCCTTTAAGGAAAAGTTGCCGGTCCAGGTTGCTGATGTCTGCATGTAGAGTTCCCGTTGGACTGTCAAGGCAGCACAGTTTTGAGGTGGGGGCAGGTTGGGTCTGGGAAATATCGTTAATCGTTTGGATTTTTTGGAGGCGTCCGGCCACTCAGGGACAAAGTCCCCTGCAGGAAAACACCGGCCCATTTTCCCTGGGAAGGAAAAGTGTCCAGCCCAGGATCCTGCTGTCACTTTGAAGGGTTCCCTTGGGACTGTCAGGGTAGCACAGGTGAGAGGTGGGGGCCGGTTGGGTCTGGGACATATCTTTAATCATTTGGATTTTTTGGAGGCGGCCGGCCACTCTGGGACCCTGGCTCCTGAAGACAAACACCGGCCCTTTCCCCTTTGAACGAAAAGTTGCCAGCCCAGGTTCCTCTTGTCAGTTTATAGGGTTCCTTTGGGACTGTCAGGGTAGCACAAGTTTCTGGTGGGGGCAGATTAAGTCTGGGACATATCTTTAATCGTTTGGATTTTTTGGAGGCATCCGGCTACTCAGGGACAAAGGCCCTTGGAGACAAACACCGGCCGTATTCCCTGTTAAGGAAAAGTTGCCAGCCCTTGTTGCTGATGTCAGTTTGTAGGGTTCCCTTGGGACTGTCAGGGCAGCACAGGTTTGAGGTGGGGGCAGGTTGGGTCTGGGACATATCCTTAATCATTTGGATTTTTTGGAGGCGTCCGGCCATTCAAGGCCAAAGGCCCTTGGAGACAAACACTGGCTGTATTGGCTGTTAAGGAATAGTTGCCAGCCCTGGTTGCTGATGTCAGTTTGCAGGGTTCCCTTTGGACTGTCAGGGCAGCACAGGTTAGAGGAGGGGGCCGGTTGGGTCTGGGACATATCTTTAATCGTTTGGATATTTTGGAGGTGGCTGGCCACTCTGGGACCCAGGTTCCTGAGGACAAACACCGGTCCTTTTCCCTGTGAAGGAAAAGTTGCCAGCCCAGGTTCCTCTTGTCAGTTTATAGGGTTCCTTTGGGACTGTCAGAGCAGCACAAGTTTCTGGTGGGGGCAGTTCAAGTCTGGGACATATCATTAATCGTTTGGATTTTTTGGAGGCATCCGGCTACTCAGGGACAAAGGCCCTTGGAGACAAACACCGGCCGTATTCCCTGTTAAGGAGAAGTTGCCAGCCCTTGTTGCTGATGTCAGTTTGTAGGGTTCCTTTTGGACTGTCAGGGCAGCACAGGTTTGAGGTGGGGGCAGGTTGGGTCTGGGACATATCTTTAATCGTTTGGATTTTTTGGAGGCGTCCGGCCACTCAGGGACAAAGGCCCCTGCAGGAAGACACGAGCAATTTTTTCTAGGAAAGAAATATGGTCAACCCAGGTTCCTGATGTCAGCAGGTAGGGTTCCCTTGGGACTGTCAGGGCTGCACAAGTTTCGGGTGGGGGCAGGTTAGGTCTGGGACATATCATTAATCGTTTGGATATTTTGGAGGCGGCCAGCCACTCAAAGCCACAGGCTCCTCGAGAAAAAGACTGCTCCTTTTCCCTTTAAGGAAAAGATGCCGGTCCAGGTTGCTGATGTCTGCATGTAGAGTTCCCGTTGGACTGTCAAGGCAGCACAGTTTTGAGGTGGGGGCAGGTTGGGTCTGGGAAATATCGTTAATCGTTTGGATTTTTTGGAGGCGTCCGGCCACTCAGGGACAAAGTCCTTGCCGGAAAACACCGGCCATTTTCGCTGGGAAGGAAAAGTGTCCAGCCCAGGATCTTGCTGTTTCTTTGAAGGGTTCCCTTGGGACTGTCAGGGTAGCACAGGTTAGAGGAGGGGGCCGGTTGGGTCTGGGACATATCTTTAATCGTTTGGATATTTTGGAGGTGGCTGGCTACTCTGGGACACAGGTTCCTGAGGACAAACACCGGCCCTTTTCCCTGTGAAGGAAAAGTTGCCAGCCCAGGTTCCTCTTGTCAGTTTATAGGGTTCCTTTGGGACTGTCAGGGCAGCACAAGTTTCTGGTGGGGGCAGGTCAAGTCTGGGACATATCATTAATCGTTTGGATTTTTTGGAAGCATCCGGCTACTCAGGGACAAAGGCCCTTGGAGACAAACACCGGCCGTATTCCCTGTTAAGGAGAAGTTGCCAGCCCTTGTTGCTGATGTCAGTTTGTAGGGTTCCTTTTGGACTGTCAGGGCAGCACAGGTTTGAGGTGGGGGCAGGTTGGGTCTGGGACATATCTTTAATCGTTTGGATTTTTTGGAGGCGTCCGGCCACTCAGGGACAAAGGCCCCTGCAGGAAGACACGAGCAATTTTTTCTAGGAAAGAAATATGGTCAACCCAGGTTCCTGATGTCAGCAGGTAGGGTTCCCTTGGGACTGTCAGGGCTGCACAAGTTTCGGGTGGGGGCAGGTTAGGTCTGGGACATATCATTAATCGTTTGGATATTTTGGAGGCGGCCAGCCACTCAAAGCCACAGGCTCCTCGAGAAAAAGACTGCTCCTTTTCCCTTTAAGGAAAAGTTGCCGGTCCAGGTTGCTGATGTCTGCATGTAGAGTTCCCGTTGGACTGTCAAGGCAGCACAGTTTTGAGGTGGGGGCAGGTTGGGTCTGGGAAATATCGTTAATCGTTTGGATTTTTTGGAGGCGTCCGGCCACTCAGGGACAAAGTCCCCTGCAGGAAAACACCGGCCCATTTTCCCTGGGAAGGAAAAGTGTCCAGCCCAGGATCCTGCTGTCACTTTGAAGGGTTCCCTTGGGACTGTCAGGGTAGCACAGGTGAGAGGTGGGGGCCGGTTGGGTCTGGGACATATCTTTAATCATTTGGATTTTTTGGAGGCGGCCGGCCACTCTGGGACCCTGGCTCCTGAAGACAAACACCGGCCCTTTCCCCTTTGAACGAAAAGTTGCCAGCCCAGGTTCCTCTTGTCAGTTTATAGGGTTCCTTTGGGACTGTCAGGGTAGCACAAGTTTCTGGTGGGGGCAGATTAAGTCTGGGACATATCTTTAATCGTTTGGATTTTTTGGAGGCATCCGGCTACTCAGGGACAAAGGCCCTTGGAGACAAACACCGGCCGTATTCCCTGTTAAGGAAAAGTTGCCAGCCCTTGTTGCTGATGTCAGTTTGTAGGGTTCCCTTGGGACTGTCAGGGCAGCACAGGTTTGAGGTGGGGGCAGGTTGGGTCTGGGACATATCCTTAATCATTTGGATTTTTTGGAGGCGTCCGGCCATTCAAGGCCAAAGGCCCTTGGAGACAAACACTGGCTGTATTCCCTGTTAAGGAATAGTTGCCAGCCCTGGTTGCTGATGTCAGTTTGCAGGGTTCCCTTTGGACTGTCAGGGCAGCACAGGTTTGAGGTGGGGGCATGTTGGGTCTGGGACATATCTTTAATCGTTTGGATTTTTTGGAGGTGGCTGGCCACTCTGGGACCCAGGTTCCTGAGGACAAACACCGGTCCTTTTCCCTGTGAAGGAAAAGTTGCCAGCCCAGGTTCCTCTTGTCAGTTTATAGGGTTCCTTTGGGACTGTCAGAGCAGCACAAGTTTCTGGTGGGGGCAGTTCAAGTCTGGGACATATCATTAATCGTTTGGATTTTTTGGAGGCATCCGGCTACTCAGGGACAAAGGCCCTTGGAGACAAACACCGGCCGTATTCCCTGTTAAGGAGAAGTTGCCAGCCCTTGTTGCTGATGTCAGTTTGTAGGGTTCCTTTTGGACTGTCAGGGCAGCACAGGTTTGAGGTGGGGGCAGGTTGGGTCTGGGACATATCTTTAATCGTTTGGATTTTTTGGAGGCGTCCGGCCACTCAGGGACAAAGGCCCCTGCAGGAAGACACGAGCAATTTTTTCTAGGAAAGAAATATGGTCAACCCAGGTTCCTGATGTCAGCAGGTAGGGTTCCCTTGGGACTGTCAGGGCTGCACAAGTTTCGGGTGGGGGCAGGTTAGGTCTGGGACATATCATTAATCGTTTGGATATTTTGGAGGCGGCCAGCCACTCAAAGCCACAGGCTCCTCGAGAAAAAGACTGCTCCTTTTCCCTTTAAGGAAAAGATGCCGGTCCAGGTTGCTGATGTCTGCATGTAGAGTTCCCGTTGGACTGTCAAGGCAGCACAGTTTTGAGGTGGGGGCAGGTTGGGTCTGGGAAATATCGTTAATCGTTTGGATTTTTTGGAGGCGTCCGGCCACTCAGGGACAAAGTCCTTGCCGGAAAACACCGGCCATTTTCGCTGGGAAGGAAAAGTGTCCAGCCCAGGATCTTGCTGTTTCTTTGAAGGGTTCCCTTGGGACTGTCAGGGTAGCACAGGTTAGAGGAGGGGGCCGGTTGGGTCTGGGACATATCTTTAATCGTTTGGATATTTTGGAGGTGGCTGGCTACTCTGGGACACAGGTTCCTGAGGACAAACACCGGCCCTTTTCCCTGTGAAGGAAAAGTTGCCAGCCCAGGTTCCTCTTGTCAGTTTATAGGGTTCCTTTGGGACTGTCAGGGCAGCACAAGTTTCTGGTGGGGGCAGGTCAAGTCTGGGACATATCATTAATCGTTTGGATTTTTTGGAAGCATCCGGCTACTCAGGGACAAAGGCCCTTGGAGACAAACACCGGCCGTATTCCCTGTTAAGGAGAAGTTGCCAGCCCTTGTTGCTGATGTCAGTTTGTAGGGTTCCTTTTGGACTGTCAGGGCAGCACAGGTTTGAGGTGGGGGCAGGTTGGGTCTGGGACATATCTTTAATCGTTTGGATTTTTTGGAGGCGTCCGGCCACTCAGGGACAAAGGCCCCTGCAGGAAGACACGAGCAATTTTTTCTAGGAAAGAAATATGGTCAACCCAGGTTCCTGATGTCAGCAGGTAGGGTTCCCTTGGGACTGTCAGGGCTGCACAAGTTTCGGGTGGGGGCAGGTTAGGTCTGGGACATATCATTAATCGTTTGGATATTTTGGAGGCGGCCAGCCACTCAAAGCCACAGGCTCCTCGAGAAAAAGACTGCTCCTTTTCCCTTTAAGGAAAAGTTGCCGGTCCAGGTTGCTGATGTCTGCATGTAGAGTTCCCGTTGGACTGTCAAGGCAGCACAGTTTTGAGGTGGGGGCAGGTTGGGTCTGGGAAATATCGTTAATCGTTTGGATTTTTTGGAGGCGTCCGGCCACTCAGGGACAAAGTCCCCTGCAGGAAAACACCGGCCCATTTTCCCTGGGAAGGAAAAGTGTCCAGCCCAGGATCCTGCTGTCACTTTGAAGGGTTCCCTTGGGACTGTCAGGGTAGCACAGGTGAGAGGTGGGGGCCGGTTGGGTCTGGGACATATCTTTAATCATTTGGATTTTTTGGAGGCGGCCGGCCACTCTGGGACCCTGGCTCCTGAAGACAAACACCGGCCCTTTCCCCTTTGAACGAAAAGTTGCCAGCCCAGGTTCCTCTTGTCAGTTTATAGGGTTCCTTTGGGACTGTCAGGGTAGCACAAGTTTCTGGTGGGGGCAGATTAAGTCTGGGACATATCTTTAATCGTTTGGATTTTTTGGAGGCATCCGGCTACTCAGGGACAAAGGCCCTTGGAGACAAACACCGGCCGTATTCCCTGTTAAGGAAAAGTTGCCAGCCCTTGTTGCTGATGTCAGTTTGTAGGGTTCCCTTGGGACTGTCAGGGCAGCACAGGTTTGAGGTGGGGGCAGGTTGGGTCTGGGACATATCCTTAATCATTTGGATTTTTTGGAGGCGTCCGGCCATTCAAGGCCAAAGGCCCTTGGAGACAAACACTGGCTGTATTCCCTGTTAAGGAATAGTTGCCAGCCCTGGTTGCTGATGTCAGTTTGCAGGGTTCCCTTTGGACTGTCAGGGCAGCACAGGTTTGAGGTGGGGGCATGTTGGGTCTGGGACATATCCTTCATCGTTTGGATTTTTTGGAGGCGGCGGGCCACTCAAGGCCAAAGGCTCCTCAAGAAAAAGACCACCCATTTTCCCTGTGAAGGAAAAGTTGCCAAGGCAGGTTCCTGATGTCAGTTTTAGAGTTCCCTTTGGAATGTCAGGGCAGCACAAATTTGACGTGCGGGGCAGGTTGGGTCTGGGACATATCTTTAATCGTTCGGAGATTTTGGAGGCGGCCGGCCACTCTGGGACCCTGGCTCCTGAAGACAAACACCGGCCCTTTTCCCTGTGAAGGAAAAGTTGCCAGCCCAGGTTCCTCTTGTCAGTTTATAGGGTTCCTTTGGGACTGTCAGGGTAGCACAAATTTCTGGTGGGGGCAGATTAAGTCTGGGACATATCTTTAATCGTTTAGATTTTTTGGAGGCATCCGGCTACTCAGGGACAAAGGCCCTTGGAGACAAACACCGGCCGTATTCCCTGTTAAGGAAAAGTTGCCAGCCCTTGTTGCTGATGTCAGTTTGTAGGGTTCCCTTGGGACTGTCACGGTAGCACAGGTGAGAGGTGGGCGCCGGTTGGGTCTGGGACATATCTTTAATCATTTGGATTTTTTGGAGGCGGCCGGCCAATCAAGGCCAAGGGCCCTTGGAGACAAACACCGGCCCTATTCCCTGTTAAGGAAAAGTTGCCAGCCCTTGTTGCTGATGTCAGTTTGTAGGGTTCCCTTGGGACTGTCAGGGCAGCACAGGTCTGAGGTGGGGGCAGGTTGGGTCTGGGACATATCCTTCATCGTTTGGATTTTTTGGAGGCGGCGGGCCATTCAAGGCCAAAGGCTCCTCATGAAAAAGACCACCCATTTTCCCTGTGAAGGAAAAGTTGCCAAGGCAGGTTCCTGATGTCAGTTTTAGGGTTCCCTTGGGTCTGTCAAGGCAGAACAAATTTGAGGTGGGGGCAGGTTAAGCCTCGGACATATCTTTAATCGTTTGGATTTTTTGGAGGCGGCCGGCCACTAAAGGCCACAGGCTCCTTGAGAAAAAGACCGCTCCTTTTCCCTGTAAGGAAAAGTTGCCGGTCCAGGTTGCTGATGTCTGCATGTAGAGTTCCCGTTGGACTGTCAAGGCAGTAGAGTTTTGAGGTGGGGGCAGGTTAGGTCTGGGAAATATCCTTAGTCATTTGGATTTTTTGGAGGCGTCCGGCCACTCAAGGCCAAAGGCCCTTGGAGACAAACACCGGCCGTATTCCCTTTTAAGGAAAAGTTGCCAGCCCTGGTTGCTGATGTCAGTTTGTAGGGTTCCCTTGGGACTGTCAGGGAAGCACAGGTTTGAGGTGGGGGCAGGTTGGGTCTGGGAAATATCTTTAATAGTTTGGATTTTTGGAGGCGTCCGGCCAGTCAAGGCCAAAGGCCCCTTCAGAAAAACACTGGCCATTTTTTCTTGGAAAGATATAAGGTCATCCCTGGTTCCTGCTGTCAGTTTATAGGGTTCCCTTGGGACTGTCAGGGAGGCACAGGTTTTGAGGTGGGGGCAGGTTGGGTCTGGGACATATCCTTAATCATTTGGATTTTCGGAGGCGCCCGGCCACTCCAGGCCACAGGCCCCGAGAAACCAACACCGGCCCTTTTCCCTTTGAAGGAAAACTTGCCAGCCCAGGTTCCTCATATCAGTTTATAGAGTTCTCTTGGGACTGTCAGGGAAGCACAGGTTTGAGGTGGGGGCAGGTTGGGTCTGGGACATATCTTTAATCGTTTGGATTTTTTGGAGGCGGCGGGCCACTCAAGGCCAAAGGCTCCTCAAGAAAAAACCACCCATTCTCCCTGTGAAGGAAAAGTTGCCAAGGCAGGTTCCTGATGTCAGTTTTAGGGTTCCCTTGGGACTGTCAGGGAAGCACAGGTTCGAGGTGGGGGCAGGTTGGATCTGGGAAATATCTTTAATCGTTTGGATTTTTGGAGGCGTCCGGCCAGTCAAGGCCAAAGGCCCCTTCAGACAAACACTGGCCATTTTTTCTTGGAAAGATATAAGGTCAGCCCTGGTTCCTGCTGTCAGTTTGTAGGGTTCCCTTGGGACTGTCAGGGCAGCACAAATTTGGAGTGGGGGCAGGTTGGGTCTGGGAAATATCTTTAATCATTTGGATTTTTGGAGGCGTCCGGCCTGTCAAGGCCAAAGGCCCCTTCAGACAAACACTGGCCATTTTTTCTTGGAAAGATATAAGGTCAGCCCTGGTTCCTGCTGTCAGTTTGTAGGGTTCCCTTGGGACTGTCAGGGAGGCACAGGATTTGAGGTGGGGGCAGGTTGGGTCTGGGAAATATCTTTAATCGTTTGGAGATTTTGGAGGCGACTGGCCACTCAGGGACATAGTCCCCTGCAGTAAAACACCGGCCCGTTTTCCCCGGGAAGGAAAAGTGTCCAGCCCAGGATCCTGCTGTCACTTTGAAGGGTTCCCTTGGGACTGTCAGGGTAGCACTGGTTAGAGGTGGGGGCCGGTTGGGTCTGGGACATATCCGTAATTTGTTTGGATTTCTTTGAGGCGTCCGGCTACTCAGGGACACAGGCCCTTGGAGACAAACACCGGCCGTATTCCCTGTTAAGGAAAAGTTGCCAGCCCTGGTTGCTGATGTCAGTTTGTAGGGTTCCCTTTGGACTGTCAGGGCAGCACAGGTGTGAGGTGGTGGCATGTTGCGTCTGGGACATATCCTTCATCGTTTGGATTTTTTGGAGGCGGCGGGCCACTCAAGGCCAAAGGCTCCTCAAGAAAAAGACCACCCATTTTCCCTGTGAAGGAAAAGTTGCCAAGGCAGGTTCCTGATGTTAGTTTTAGGCTTCCGTGGGGACTGTCAGGGCAGCACAAATTTGAGGTAGGGGCAGGTTGGGTCTGGGACATATCTTTAATCGTTTGGATATTTTGGAGGCGGCCGGCCACTCTGGGACCCTGGCTCCTGAAGACAAACACCGGCCCTTTTCCCTTTGAAGGAAAAGTTGCTAGACCAGGTTCCTGATGTCAGTTAGTAGAGTTCTCTTGAGACTGTCGGGGCAGCACAAATTTGAGGTGGGGGTAGGTTGGGTCTGGGACATATCTTTAATAGTTTGGAGATTTTGGAGGCGGCCGGCCACTCAGGGACAAAGGTTCCTGAAGACAAACACCGGCCCTTTTCCCTGTGAAGGAAAAGTTGCCGGTCCAGGTTGCTGATGTCTGCAGGTAGAGTTCCCTTGGGATTGTCAAGGTAGCACAGTTTTGAGGTGGGGTCAGGTTTGGTCTGAGACATATCTTTAATCGTTTGGATTATTTGGAGGCGGCCGGCCGCTCAGGGACAAAGGCCCCTGCAGGAAGACACGAGCAATTTTTTCTAGGAAAGAAATATGGTCAGCCCAGATTCCTGATGTCAGCAGGTAGGGTTCCCTTGGGACTGTCAGGGCAGCACAGCTTTGAGGTGGGGGCACATTAGGTCTGGGAAATATCTTTAATCGTTTGGATTTTTTGGAGGCGTCCGGCCACTCAGGGACAAAGTCCTTGCTGGAAAACACCGGCCATTTTCGCTGGGAAGGAAAAGTGTCCAGCCCAGGATCCTGCTGTCACTTTGAAGGGTTCCCTTGGGACTGTCAGGGTAGCACAGGTTAGAGGAGGGGGCCGGTTGGGTCTGGGACATATCTTTAATCGTTTGGATATTTTGGAGGTGGCTGGCCACTCTGGGACACAGGTTCCTGAGGACAAACACCGGTCCTTTTCCCTGTGAAGGAAAAGTTGCCAGCCCAGGTTCCTCTTGTCAGTTTATAGGGTTCCTTTGGGACTGTCAGAGCAGCACAAGTTTCTGGTGGGGGCAGGTCAAGTCTGGGACATATCATTAATCGTTTGGATTTTTTGGAGGCATCCGGCTACTCAGGGACAAAGGCCCTTGGAGACAAACACCGGCCGTATTCCCTGTTAAGGAGAAGTTGCCAGCCCTTGTTGCTGATGTCAGTTTGTAGGGTTCCTTTTGGACTGTCAGGGCAGCACAGGTTTGAGGTGGGGGCAGGTTGGGTCTGGGACATATCTTTAATCGTTTGGATTTTTTGGAGGCGTCCGGCCACTCAGGGACAAAGGCCCCTGCAGGAAGACACGAGCAATTTTTTCTAGGAAAGAAATATGGTCAACCCAGGTTCCTGATGTCAGCAGGTAGGGTTCCCTTGGGACTGTCAGGGCTGCACAAGTTTCGGGTGGGGGCAGGTTAGGTCTGGGACATATCATTAATCGTTTGGATATTTTGGAGGCGGCCAGCCACTCAAAGCCACAGGCTCCTCGAGAAAAAGACTGCTCCTTTTCCCTTTAAGGAAAAGTTGCCGGTCCAGGTTGCTGATGTCTGCATGTAGAGTTCCCGTTGGACTGTCAAGGCAGCACAGTTTTGAGGTGGGGGCAGGTTGGGTCTGGGAAATATCGTTAATCGTTTGGATTTTTTGGAGGCGTCCGGCCACTCAGGGACAAAGTCCCCTGCAGGAAAACACCGGCCCATTTTCCCTGGGAAGGAAAAGTGTCCAGCCCAGGATCCTGCTGTCACTTTGAAGGGTTCCCTTGGGACTGTCAGGGTAGCACAGGTGAGAGGTGGGGGCCGGTTGGGTCTGGGACATATCTTTAATCATTTGGATTTTTTGGAGGCGGCCGGCCACTCTGGGACCCTGGCTCCTGAAGACAAACACCGGCCCTTTCCCCTTTGAACGAAAAGTTGCCAGCCCAGGTTCCTCTTGTCAGTTTATAGGGTTCCTTTGGGACTGTCAGGGTAGCACAAGTTTCTGGTGGGGGCAGATTAAGTCTGGGACATATCTTTAATCGTTTGGATTTTTTGGAGGCATCCGGCTACTCAGGGACAAAGGCCCTTGGAGACAAACACCGGCCGTATTCCCTGTTAAGGAAAAGTTGCCAGCCCTTGTTGCTGATGTCAGTTTGTAGGGTTCCCTTGGGACTGTCAGGGCAGCACAGGTTTGAGGTGGGGGCAGGTTGGGTCTGGGACATATCCTTAATCATTTGGATTTTTTGGAGGCGTCCGGCCATTCAAGGCCAAAGGCCCTTGGAGACAAACACTGGCTGTATTCCCTGTTAAGGAATAGTTGCCAGCCCTGGTTGCTGATGTCAGTTTGCAGGGTTCCCTTTGGACTGTCAGGGCAGCACAGGTTTGAGGTGGGGGCATGTTGGGTCTGGGACATATCCTTCATCGTTTGGATTTTTTGGAGGCGGCGGGCCACTCAAGGCCAAAGGCTCCTCAAGAAAAAGACCACCCATTTTCCCTGTGAAGGAAAAGTTGCCAAGGCAGGTTCCTGATGTCAGTTTTAGAGTTCCCTTTGGAATGTCAGGGCAGCACAAATTTGACGTGCGGGGCAGGTTGGGTCTGGGACATATCTTTAATCGTTCGGAGATTTTGGAGGCGGCCGGCCACTCTGGGACCCTGGCTCCTGAAGACAAACACCGGCCCTTTTCCCTGTGAAGGAAAAGTTGCCAGCCCAGGTTCCTCTTGTCAGTTTATAGGGTTCCTTTGGGACTGTCAGGGTAGCACAAATTTCTGGTGGGGGCAGATTAAGTCTGGGACATATCTTTAATCGTTTAGATTTTTTGGAGGCATCCGGCTACTCAGGGACAAAGGCCCTTGGAGACAAACACCGGCCGTATTCCCTGTTAAGGAAAAGTTGCCAGCCCTTGTTGCTGATGTCAGTTTGTAGGGTTCCCTTGGGACTGTCACGGTAGCACAGGTGAGAGGTGGGCGCCGGTTGGGTCTGGGACATATCTTTAATCATTTGGATTTTTTGGAGGCGGCCGGCCAATCAAGGCCAAGGGCCCTTGGAGACAAACACCGGCCCTATTCCCTGTTAAGGAAAAGTTGCCAGCCCTTGTTGCTGATGTCAGTTTGTAGGGTTCCCTTGGGACTGTCAGGGCAGCACAGGTGTGAGGTGGGGGCAGGTTGGGTCTGGGACATATCCTTCATCGTTTGGATTTTTTGGAGGCGGCGGGCCATTCAAGGCCAAAGGCTCCTCATGAAAAAGACCACCCATTTTCCCTGTGAAGGAAAAGTTGCCAAGGCAGGTTCCTGATGTCAGTTTTAGGGTTCCCTTGGGTCTGTCAAGGGAGAACAAATTTGAGGTGGGGGCAGGTTAAGCCTCGGACATATCTTTAATCGTTTGGATTTTTTGGAGGCGGCCGGCCACTAAAGGCCACAGGCTCCTTGAGAAAAAGACCGCTCCTTTTCCCTGTAAGGAAAAGTTGCCGGTCCAGGTTGCTGATGTCTGCATGTAGAGTTCCCGTTGGACTGTCAAGGCAGTAGAGTTTTGAGGTGGGGGCAGGTTAGGTCTGGGAAATATCCTTAGTCATTTGGATTTTTTGGAGGCGTCCGGCCACTCAAGGCCAAAGGCCCTTGGAGACAAACACCGGCCGTATTCCCTTTTAAGGAAAAGTTGCCAGCCCTGGTTGCTGATGTCAGTTTGTAGGGTTCCCTTGGGACTGTCAGGGAAGCACAGGTTTGAGGTGGGGGCAGGTTGGGTCTGGGAAATATCTTTAATAGTTTGGATTTTTGGAGGCGTCCGGCCAGTCAAGGCCAAAGGCCCCTTCAGAAAAACACTGGCCATTTTTTCTTGGAAAGATATAAGGTCATCCCTGGTTCCTGCTGTCAGTTTATAGGGTTCCCTTGGGACTGTCAGGGAGGCACAGGATTTGAGGTGGGGGCAGGTTGGGTCTGGGACATATCCTTAATCATTTGGATTTTCGGAGGCGCCCGGCCACTCCAGGCCACAGGCCCCGAGAAACCAACACCGGCCCTTTTCCCTTTGAAGGAAAACTTGCCAGCCCAGGTTCCTCATATCAGTTTATAGCGTTCTCTTGGGACTGTCAGGGAAGCACAGGTTTGAGGTGGGGGCAGGTTGGGTCTGGGACATATCTTTAATCGTTTGGATTTTTTGGAGGCGGCGGGCCACTCAAGGCCAAAGGCTCCTCAAGAAAAAACCACCCATTCTCCCTGTGAAGGAAAAGTTGCCAAGGCAGGTTCCTGATGTCAGTTTTAGGGTTCCCTTGGGACTGTCAGGGAAGCACAGGTTCGAGGTGGGGGCAGGTTGGATCTGGGAAATATCTTTAATCGTTTGGATTTTTGGAGGCGTCCGGCCAGTCAAGGCCAAAGGCCCCTTCAGACAAACACTGGCCATTTTTTCTTGGAAAGATATAAGGTCAGCCCTGGTTCCTGCTGTCAGTTTGTAGGGTTCCCTTGGGACTGTCAGGGCAGCACAAATTTGGGGTGGGGGCAGGTTGGGTCTGGGAAATATCTTTAATCATTTGGATTTTTGGAGGCGTCCGGCCTGTCAAGGCCAAAGGCCCCTTCAGACAAACACTGGCCATTTTTTCTTGGAAAGATATAAGGTCAGCCCTGGTTCCTGCTGTCAGTTTGTAGGGTTCCCTTGGGACTGTCAGGGAGGCACAGGATTTGAGGTGGGGGCAGGTTGGGTCTGGGAAATATCTTTAATCGTTTGGAGATTTTGGAGGCGACTGGCCACTCAGGGACATAGTCCCCTGCAGTAAAACACCGGCCCGTTTTCCCCGGGAAGGAAAAGTGTCCAGCCCAGGATCCTGCTGTCACTTTGAAGGGTTCCCTTGGGACTGTCAGGGTAGCACTGGTTAGAGGTGGGGGCCGGTTGGGTCTGGGACATATCCGTAATTTGTTTGGATTTCTTTGAGGCGTCCGGCTACTCAGGGACACAGGCCCTTGGAGACAAACACCGGCCGTATTCCCTGTTAAGGAAAAGTTGCCAGCCCTGGTTGCTGATGTCAGTTTGTAGGGTTCCCTTTGGACTGTCAGGGCAGCACAGGTGTGAGGTGGTGGCATGTTGCGTCTGGGACATATCCTTCATCGTTTGGATTTTTTGGAGGCGGCGGGCCACTCAAGGCCAAAGGCTCCTCAAGAAAAAGACCACCCATTTTCCCTGTGAAGGAAAAGTTGCCAAGGCAGGTTCCTGATGTTAGTTTTAGGCTTCCGTGGGGACTGTCAGGGCAGCACAAATTTGAGGTAGGGGCAGGTTGGGTCTGGGACATATCTTTAATCGTTTGGATATTTTGGAGGCGGCCGGCCACTCTGGGACCCTGGCTCCTGAAGACAAACACCGGCCCTTTTCCCTTTGAAGGAAAAGTTGCTAGACCAGGTTCCTGATGTCAGTTAGTAGAGTTCTCTTGAGACTGTCGGGGCAGCACAAATTTGAGGTGGGGGTAGGTTGGGTCTGGGACATATCTTTAATAGTTTGGAGATTTTGGAGGCGGCCGGCCACTCTGGGACAAAGGTTCCTGAAGACAAACACCGGCCCTTTTCCCTTTAAGGAAAAGTTGCCGGTCCAGGTTGCTGATGTCTGCAGGTAGAGTTCCCTTGGGATTGTCAAGGTAGCACAGTTTTGAGGTGGGGTCAGGTTTGGTCTGAGACATATCTTTAATCGTTTGGATTATTTGGAGGCGGCCGGCCGCTCAGGGACAAAGGCCCCTGCAGGAAGACACGAGCAATTTTTTCTAGGAAAGAAATATGGTCAGCCCAGATTCCTGATGTCAGCAGGTAGGGTTCCCTTGGGACTGTCAGGGCAGCACAGCTTTGAGGTGGGGGCACATTAGGTCTGGGAAATATCTTTAATCGTTTGGATTTTTTGGAGGCGTCCGGCCACTCAGGGACAAAGTCCTTGCCGGAAAACACCGGCCATTTTCGCTGGGAAGGAAAAGTGTCCAGCCCAGGATCCTGCTGTCACTTTGAAGGGTTCCCTTGGGACTGTCAGGGTAGCACAGGTTAGAGGAGGGGGCCGGTTGGGTCTGGGACATATCTTTAATCGTTTGGATATTTTGGAGGTGGCTGGCCACTCTGGGACACAGGTTCCTGAGGACAAACACCGGTCCTTTTCCCTGTGAAGGAAAAGTTGCCAGCCCAGGTTCCTCTTGTCAGTTTATAGGGTTCCTTTGGGACTGTCAGAGCAGCACAAGTTTCTGGTGGGGGCAGGTCAAGTCTGGGACATATCATTAATCGTTTGGATTTTTTGGAGGCATCCGGCTACTCAGGGACAAAGGCCCTTGGAGACAAACACCGGCCGTATTCCCTGTTAAGGAGAAGTTGCCAGCCCTTGTTGCTGATGTCAGTTTGTAGGGTTCCTTTTGGACTGTCAGGGCAGCACAGGTTTGAGGTGGGGGCAGGTTGGGTCTGGGACATATCTTTAATCGTTTGGATTTTTTGGAGGCGTCCGGCCACTCAGGGACAAAGGCCCCTGCAGGAAGACACGAGCAATTTTTTCTAGGAAAGAAATATGGTCAACCCAGGTTCCTGATGTCAGCAGGTAGGGTTCCCTTGGGACTGTCAGGGCTGCACAAGTTTCGGGTGGGGGCAGGTTAGGTCTGGGACATATCATTAATCGTTTGGATATTTTGGAGGCGGCCAGCCACTCAAAGCCACAGGCTCCTCGAGAAAAAGACTGCTCCTTTTCCCTTTAAGGAAAAGTTGCCGGTCCAGGTTGCTGATGTCTGCATGTAGAGTTCCCGTTGGACTGTCAAGGCAGCACAGTTTTGAGGTGGGGGCAGGTTGGGTCTGGGAAATATCGTTAATCGTTTGGATTTTTTGGAGGCGTCCGGCCACTCAGGGACAAAGTCCCCTGCAGGAAAACACCGGCCCATTTTCCCTGGGAAGGAAAAGTGTCCAGCCCAGGATCCTGCTGTCACTTTGAAGGGTTCCCTTGGGACTGTCAGGGTAGCACAGGTTAGAGGAGAGGGCCGGTTGGGTCTGGGACATATCTTTAATCGTTTGGATATTTTGGAGGTGGCTGGCTACTCTGGGACACAGGTTCCTGAGGACAAACACCGGCCCTTTTCCCTGTGAAGGAAAAGTTGCCAGCCCAGGTTCCTCTTGTCAGTTTATAGGGTTCCTTTGGGACTGTCAGGGCAGCACAAGTTTCTGGTGGGGGCAGGTCAAGTCTGGGACATATCATTAATCGTTTGGATTTTTTGGAAGCATCCGGCTACTCAGGGACAAAGGCCCTTGGAGACAAACACCGGCCGTATTCCCTGTTAAGGAGAAGTTGCCAGCCCTTGTTGCTGATGTCAGTTTGTAGGGTTCCTTTTGGACTGTCAGGGCAGCACAGGTTTGAGGTGGGGGCAGGTTGGGTCTGGGACATATCTTTAATCGTTTGGATTTTTTGGAGGCGTCCGGCCACTCAGGGACAAAGGCCCCTGCAGGAAGACACGAGCAATTTTTTCTAGGAAAGAAATATGGTCAACCCAGGTTCCTGATGTCAGCAGGTAGGGTTCCCTTGGGACTGTCAGGGCTGCACAAGTTTCGGGTGGGGGCAGGTTAGGTCTGGGACATATCATTAATCGTTTGGATATTTTGGAGGCGGCCAGCCACTCAAAGCCACAGGCTCCTCGAGAAAAAGACTGCTCCTTTTCCCTTTAAGGAAAAGTTGCCGGTCCAGGTTGCTGATGTCTGCATGTAGAGTTCCCGTTGGACTGTCAAGGCAGCACAGTTTTGAGGTGGGGGCAGGTTGGGTCTGGGAAATATCGTTAATCGTTTGGATTTTTTGGAGGCGTCCGGCCACTCAGGGACAAAGTCCCCTGCAGGAAAACACCGGCCCATTTTCCCTGGGAAGGAAAAGTGTCCAGCCCAGGATCCTGCTGTCACTTTGAAGGGTTCCCTTGGGACTGTCAGGGTAGCACAGGTGAGAGGTGGGGGCCGGTTGGGTCTGGGACATATCTTTAATCATTTGGATTTTTTGGAGGCGGCCGGCCACTCTGGGACCCTGGCTCCTGAAGACAAACACCGGCCCTTTCCCCTTTGAACGAAAAGTTGCCAGCCCAGGTTCCTCTTGTCAGTTTATAGGGTTCCTTTGGGACTGTCAGGGTAGCACAAGTTTCTGGTGGGGGCAGATTAAGTCTGGGACATATCTTTAATCGTTTGGATTTTTTGGAGGCATCCGGCTACTCAGGGACAAAGGCCCTTGGAGACAAACACCGGCCCTATTCCCTGTTAAGGAAAAGTTGCCAGCCCTTGTTGCTGATGTCAGTTTGTAGGGTTCCCTTGGGACTGTCAGGGCAGCACAGGTTTGAGGTGGGGGCAGGTTGGGTCTGGGACATATCCTTAATCATTTGGATTTTTTGGAGGCGTCCGGCCATTCAAGGCCAAAGGCCCTTGGAGACAAACACTGGCTGTATTCCCTGTTAAGGAATAGTTGCCAGCCCTGGTTGCTGATGTCAGTTTGCAGGGTTCCCTTTGGACTGTCAGGGCAGCACAGGTTTGAGGTGGGGGCATGTTGGGTCTGGGACATATCCTTCATCGTTTGGATTTTTTGGAGGCGGCGGGCCACTCAAGGCCACAGGCTCCTCAAGAAAAAGACCACCCATTTTCCCTGTGAAGGAAAAGTTGCCAAGGCAGGTTCCTGATGTCAGTTTTAGAGTTCCCTTGGGAATGTCAGGGCAGCACAAATTTGACGTGCGGGGCAGGTTGGGTCTGGGACATATCTTTAATCGTTCGGAGATTTTGGAGGCGGCCGGCCACTCTGGGACCCTGGCTCCTGAAGACAAACACCGGCCCTTTTCCCTGTGAAGGAAAAGTTGCCAGCCCAGGTTCCTCTTGTCAGTTTATAGGGTTCCTTTGGGACTGTCAGGGTAGCACAAATTTCTGGTGGGGGCAGATTAAGTCTGGGACATATCTTTAATCGTTTGGATTTTTTGGAGGCATCCGGCTACTCAGGGACAAAGGCCCTTGGAGACAAACACCGGCCGTATTCCCTGTTAAGGAAAAGTTGCCAGCCCTTGTTGCTGATGTCAGTTTGTAGGGTTCCCTTGGGACTGTCACGGTAGCACAGGTGAGAGGTGGGCGCCGGTTGGGTCTGGGACATATCTTTAATCATTTGGATTTTTTGGAGGCGGCCGGCCAATCAAGGCCAAGGGCCCTTGGAGACAAACACCGGCCCTATTCCCTGTTAAGGAAAAGTTGCCAGCCCTTGTTGCTGATGTCAGTTTGTAGGGTTCCCTTGGGACTGTCACGGTAGCACAGGTGAGAGGTGGGCGCCGGTTGGGTCTGGGACATATCTTTAATCATTTGGATTTTTTGGAGGCGGCCGGCCAATCAAGGCCAAGGGCCCTTGGAGACAAACACCGGCCCTATTCCCTGTTAAGGAAAAGTTGCCAGCCCTTGTTGCTGATGTCAGTTTGTAGGGTTCCCTTGGGACTGTCAGGGCAGCACAGGTCTGAGGTGGGGGCAGGTTGGGTCTGGGACATATCCTTCATCGTTTGGATTTTTTGGAGGCGGCGGGCCATTCAAGGCCAAAGGCTCCTCATGAAAAAGACCACCCATTTTCCCTGTGAAGGAAAAGTTGCCAAGGCAGGTTCCTGATGTCAGTTTTAGGGTTCCCTTGGGTCTGTCAAGGCAGAACAAATTTGAGGTGGGGGCAGGTTAAGCCTCGGACATATCTTTAATAGTTTGGATTTTTTGGAGGCGGCCGGCCACTCAAGGCCACAGGCTCCTTGAGAAAAAGACCGCTCCTTTTCCCTGTAAGGAAAAGTTGCCGGTCCAGGTTGCTGATGTCTGCATGTAGAGTTCCCGTTGGACTGTCAAGGCAGTAGAGTTTTGAGGTGGGGGCAGGTTAGGTCTGGGAAATATCCTTAGTCATTTGGATTTTTTGGAGGCGTCCGGCCACTCAAGGCCAAAGGCCCTTGGAGACAAACACCGGCCGTATTCCCTTTTAAGGAAAAGTTGCCAGCCCTGGTTGCTGATGTCAGTTTGTAGGGTTCCCTTGGGACTGTCAGGGAAGCACAGGTTTGAGGTGGGGGCAGGTTGGGTCTGGGAAATATCTTTAATAGTTTGGATTTTTGGAGGCGTCCGGCCAGTCAAGGCCAAAGGCCCCTTCAGAAAAACACTGGCCATTTTTTCTTGGAAAGATATAAGGTCATCCCTGGTTCCTGCTGTCAGTTTATAGGGTTCCCTTGGGACTGTCAGGGAGGCACAGGTTTTGAGGTGGGGGCAGGTTGGGTCTGGGACATATCCTTAATCATTTGGATTTTCGGAGGCGCCCGGCCACTCCAGGCCACAGGCCCCGAGAAACCAACACCGGCCCTTTTCCCTTTGAAGGAAAACTTGCCAGCCCAGGTTCCTCATATCAGTTTATAGCGTTCTCTTGGGACTGTCAGGGAAGCACAGGTTTGAGGTGGGGGCAGGTTGGGTCTGGGAAATATCTTTAATCGTTTGGATATTTTGGAGGTGTCCGGCCAGTCAAGGCCAAAGGCCCCTTCAGACAAACACTGGTCATTTTTTCTTGGAAACATATAAGGTCAGCCCTGGTTCCTGCTGTCAGTTTGTATGGTTCCCTTTGGACTGTCAGGGAAGCACAGGTTTGAGGTGGGGGCAGGTTGGGTCTGGGACATATCCTTAATCATTTGGATATTTTTGGAGGCGTCCGGCCATTCAAGGCCAAAATCCCTTGGAGACAAACACCGGCCCTATTCCCTGTTAAGGAAAAGTTGCCAGCCCTGGTTGCTGATGTCAGTTTGTAGGGTTCCCTTGGGACTGTCAGGGCAGCACAGGTTTGAGGTGGGGGCAGGTTGGGTCTGGGACATATCTTTAATCATTTGGATTTTTTGGAGGCGGCGGGCCACTCAAGGCCAAAGGCTCCTCAAGAAAAAACCACCCATTCTCCCTGTGAAGGAAAAGTTGCCAAGGCAGGTTCCTGATGTCAGTTTTAGGGTTCCCTTGGGACTGTCAGGGAAGCACAGGTTCGAGGTGGGGGCAGGTTGGATCTGGGAAATATCTTTAATCGTTTGGATTTTTGGAGGCGTCCGGCCAGTCAAGGCCAAAGGCCCCTTCAGACAAACACTGGCCATTTTTTCTTGGAAAGATATAAGGTCAGCCCTGGTTCCTGCTGTCAGTTTGTAGGGTTCCCTTGGGACTGTCAGGGCAGCACAAATTTGGGGTGGGGGCAGGTTGGGTCTGGGAAATATCTTTAATCATTTGGATTTTTGGAGGCGTCCGGCCTGTCAAGGCCAAAGGCCCCTTCAGACAAACACTGGCCATTTTTTCTTGGAAAGATATAAGGTCAGCCCTGGTTCCTGCTGTCAGTTTGTAGGGTTCCCTTGGGACTGTCAGGGAGGCACAGGATTTGAGGTGGGGGCAGGTTGGGTCTGGGAAATATCTTTAATCGTTTGGAGATTTTGGAGGCGACTGGCCACTCAGGGACATAGTCCCCTGCAGTAAAACACCGGCCCGTTTTCCCCGGGAAGGAAAAGTGTCCAGCCCAGGATCCTGCTGTCACTTTGAAGGGTTCCCTTGGGACTGTCAGGGTAGCACTGGTTAGAGGTGGGGGCCGGTTGGGTCTGGGACATATCCGTAATTTGTTTGGATTTCTTTGAGGCGTCCGGCTACTCAGGGACACAGGCCCTTGGAGACAAACACCGGCCGTATTCCCTGTTAAGGAAAAGTTGCCAGCCCTGGTTGCTGATGTCAGTTTGTAGGGTTCCCTTTGGACTGTCAGGGCAGCACAGGTTTGAGGTGGTGGCATGTTGCGTCTGGGACATATCCTTCATCGTTTGGATTTTTTGGAGGCGGCGGGCCACTCAAGGCCAAAGGCTCCTCAAGAAAAAGACCACCCATTTTCCCTGTGAAGGAAAAGTTGCCAAGGCAGGTTCCTGATGTTAGTTTTAGGCTTCCGTGGGGACTGTCAGGGCAGCACAAATTTGAGGTAGGGGCAGGTTGGGTCTGGGACATATCTTTAATCGTTTGGATATTTTGGAGGCGGCCGGCCACTCTGGGACCCTGGCTCCTGAAGACAAACACCGGCCCTTTTCCCTTTGAAGGAAAAGTTGCTAGACCAGGTTCCTGATGTCAGTTAGTAGAGTTCTCTTGAGACTGTCGGGGCAGCACAAATTTGAGGTGGGGGTAGGTTGGGTCTGGGACATATCTTTAATAGTTTGGAGATTTTGGAGGCGGCCGGCCACTCTGGGACAAAGGTTCCTGAAGACAAACACCGGCCCTTTTCCCTGTGAAGGAAAAGTTGCCGGTCCAGGTTGCTGATGTCTGCAGGTAGAGTTCCCTTGGGATTGTCAAGGTAGCACAGTTTTGAGGTGGGGTCAGGTTTGGTCTGAGACATATCTTTAATCGTTTGGATTATTTGGAGGCGGCCGGCCGCTCAGGGACAAAGGCCCCTGCAGGAAGACACGAGCAATTTTTTCTAGGAAAGAAATATGGTCAGCCCAGATTCCTGATGTCAGCAGGTAGGGTTCCCTTGGGACTGTCAGGGCAGCACAGCTTTGAGGTGGGGGCACATTAGGTCTGGGAAATATCTTTAATCGTTTGGATTTTTTGGAGGCGTCCGGCCACTCAGGGACAAAGTCCTTGCCGGAAAACACCGGCCATTTTCGCTGGGAAGGAAAAGTGTCCAGCCCAGGATCCTGCTGTCACTTTGAAGGGTTCCCTTGGGACTGTCAGGGTAGCACAGGTTAGAGGAGGGGGCCGGTTGGGTCTGGGACATATCTTTAATCGTTTGGATATTTTGGAGGTGGCTGGCCACTCTGGGACCCAGGTTCCTGAGGACAAACACCGGTCCTTTTCCCTGTGAAGGAAAAGTTGCCAGCCCAGGTTCCTCTTGTCAGTTTATAGGGTTCCTTTGGGACTGTCAGAGCAGCACAAGTTTCTGGTGGGGGCAATTCAAGTCTGGGACATATCATTAATCGTTTGGATTTTTTGGAGGCATCCGGCTACTCAGGGACAAAGGCCCTTGGAGACAAACACCGGCCGTATTCCCTGTTAAGGAGAAGTTGCCAGCCCTTGTTGCTGATGTCAGTTTGTAGGGTTCCTTTTGGACTGTCAGGGCAGCACAGGTTTGAGGTGGGGGCAGGTTGGGTCTGGGACATATCTTTAATCGTTTGGATTTTTTGGAGGCGTCCGGCCACTCAGGGACAAAGGCCCCTGCAGGAAGACACGAGCAATTTTTTCTAGGAAAGAAATATGGTCAACCCAGGTTCCTGATGTCAGCAGGTAGGGTTCCCTTGGGACTGTCAGGGCTGCACAAGTTTCGGGTGGGGGCAGGTTAGGTCTGGGACATATCATTAATCGTTTGGATATTTTGGAGGCGGCCAGCCACTCAAAGCCACAGGCTCCTCGAGAAAAAGACTGCTCCTTTTCCCTTTAAGGAAAAGTTGCCGGTCCAGGTTGCTGATGTCTGCATGTAGAGTTCCCGTTGGACTGTCAAGGCAGCACAGTTTTGAGGTGGGGGCAGGTTGGGTCTGGGAAATATCGTTAATCGTTTGGATTTTTTGGAGGCGTCCGGCCACTCAGGGACAAAGTCCTTGCCGGAAAACACCGGCCATTTTCGCTGGGAAGGAAAAGTGTCCAGCCCAGGATCCTGCTGTCACTTTGAAGGGTTCCCTTGGGACTGTCAGGGTAGCACAGGTTAGAGGAGGGGGCCGGTTGGGTCTGGGACATATCTTTAATCGTTTGGATATTTTGGAGGTGGCTGGCTACTCTGGGACACAGGTTCCTGAGGACAAACACCGGCCCTTTTCCCTGTGAAGGAAAAGTTGCCAGCCCAGGTTCCTCTTGTCAGTTTATAGGGTTCCTTTGGGACTGTCAGGGCAGCACAAGTTTCTGGTGGGGGCAGGTCAAGTCTGGGACATATCATTAATCGTTTGGATTTTTTGGAAGCATCCGGCTACTCAGGGACAAAGGCCCTTGGAGACAAACACCGGCCGTATTCCCTGTTAAGGAGAAGTTGCCAGCCCTTGTTGCTGATGTCAGTTTGTAGGGTTCCTTTTGGACTGTCAGGGCAGCACAGGTTTGAGGTGGGGGCAGGTTGGGTCTGGGACATATCTTTAATCGTTTGGATTTTTTGGAGGCGTCCGGCCACTCAGGGACAAAGGCCCCTGCAGGAAGACACGAGCAATTTTTTCTAGGAAAGAAATATGGTCAACCCAGGTTCCTGATGTCAGCAGGTAGGGTTCCCTTGGGACTGTCAGGGCTGCACAAGTTTCGGGTGGGGGCAGGTTAGGTCTGGGACATATCTTTAATCATTTGGATTTTTTGGAGGCGGCCGGCCACTCTGGGACCCTGGCTCCTGAAGACAAACACCGGCCCTTTCCCCTTTGAACGAAAAGTTGCCAGCCCAGGTTCCTCTTGTCAGTTTATAGGGTTCCTTTGGGACTGTCAGGGTAGCACAAGTTTCTGGTGGGGGCAGATTAAGTCTGGGACATATCTTTAATCGTTTGGATTTTTTGGAGGCATCCGGCTACTCAGGGACAAAGGCCCTTGGAGACAAACACCGGCCGTATTCCCTGTTAAGGAAAAGTTGCCAGCCCTTGTTGCTGATGTCAGTTTGTAGGGTTCCCTTGGGACTGTCAGGGCAGCACAGGTTTGAGGTGGGGGCAGGTTGGGTCTGGGACATATCCTTAATCATTTGGATTTTTTGGAGGCGTCCGGCCATTCAAGGCCAAAGGCCCTTGGAGACAAACACTGGCTGAATTCCCTGTTAAGGAATAGTTGCCAGCCCTGGTTGCTGATGTCAGTTTGCAGGGTTCCCTTTGGACTGTCAGGGCAGCACAGGTTTGAGGTGGGGGCATGTTGGGTCTGGGACATATCCTTCATCGTTTGGATTTTTTGGAGGCGGCGGGCCACTCAAGGCCACAGGCTCCTCAAGAAAAAGACCACCCATTTTCCCTGTGAAGGAAAAGTTGCCAAGGCAGGTTCCTGATGTCAGTTTTAGAGTTCCCTTGGGAATGTCAGGGCAGCACAAATTTGACGTGCGGGGCAGGTTGGGTCTGGGACATATCTTTAATCGTTCGGAGATTTTGGAGGCGGCCGGCCACTCTGGGACCCTGGCTCCTGAAGACAAACACCGGCCCTTTTCCCTGTGAAGGAAAAGTTGCCAGCCCAGGTTCCTCTTGTCAGTTTATAGGGTTCCTTTGGGACTGTCAGGGTAGCACAAGTTTCTGGTGGGGGCAGATTAAGTCTGGGACATATCTTTAATCGTTTGGATTTTTTGGAGGCATCCGGCTACTCAGGGACAAAGGCCCTTGGAGACAAACACCGGCCGTATTCCCTGTTAAGGAAAAGTTGCCAGCCCTTGTTGCTGATGTCAGTTTGTAGGGTTCCCTTGGGACTGTCACGGTAGCACAGGTGAGAGGTGGGGGCAGGTTGGGTCTGGGACATATCCTTCATCGTTTGGATTTTTTGGAGGCGGCGGGCCATTCAAGGCCAAAGGCTCCTCATGAAAAAGACCACCCATTTTCCCTGTGAAGGAAAAGTTGCCAAGGCAGGTTCCTGATGTCAGTTTTAGGGTTCCCTTGGGTCTGTCAAGGCAGAACAAATTTGAGGTGGGGGCAGGTTAAGCCTCGGACATATCTTTAATCGTTTGGATTTTTTGGAGGCGGCCGGCCGCTAAAGGCCACAGGCTCCTTGAGAAAAAGACCGCTCCTTTTCCCTGTAAGGAAAAGTTGCCGGTCCAGGTTGCTGATGTCTGCATGTAGAGTTCCCGTTGGACTGTCAAGGCAGTAGAGTTTTGAGGTGGGGGCAGGTTAGGTCTGGGAAATATCCTTAGTCATTTGGATTTTTTGGAGGCGTCCGGCCACTCAAGGCCAAAGGCCCTTGGAGACAAACACCGGCCGTATTCCCTTTTAAGGAAAAGTTGCCAGCCCTGGTTGCTGATGTCAGTTTGTAGGGTTCCCTTGGGACTGTCAGGGAAGCACAGGTTTGAGGTGGGGGCAGGTTGGGTCTGGGAAATATCTTTAATAGTTTGGATTTTTGGAGGCGTCCGGCCAGTCAAGGCCAAAGGCCCCTTCAGAAAAACACTGGCCATTTTTTCTTGGAAAGATATAAGGTCATCCCTGGTTCCTGCTGTCAGTTTATAGGGTTCCCTTGGGACTGTCAGGGAGGCACAGGTTTTGAGGTGGGGGCAGGTTGGGTCTGGGACATATCCTTAATCATTTGGATTTTCGGAGGCGCCCGGCCACTCCAGGCCACAGGCCCCGAGAAACCAACACCGGCCCTTTTCCCTTTGAAGGAAAACTTGCCAGCCCAGGTTCCTCATATCAGTTTATAGCGTTCTCTTGGGACTGTCAGGGAAGCACAGGTTTGAGGTGGGGGCAGGTTGGGTCTGGGAAATATCTTTAATCGTTTGGATATTTTGGAGGCGTCCGGCCAGTCAAGGCCAAAGGCCCCTTCAGACAAACACTGGTCATTTTTTCTTGGAAACATATAAGGTCAGCCCTGGTTCCTATTGTCAGTTTGTATGGTTCCCTTTGGACTGTCATGGAAGCACAGGTTTGAGGTGGGGGCAGGTTGGGTCTGGGACATATCCTTAATCATTTGGATATTTTTGGAGGCGTCCGGCCATTCAAGGCCAAAATCCCTTGGAGACAAACACCGGCCCTATTCCCTGTTAAGGAAAAGTTGCCAGCCCTGGTTGCTGATGTCAGTTTGTAGGGTTCCCTTGGGACTGTCAGGGCAGCACAGGTTTGAGGTGGGGGCAGGTTGGGTCTGGGACATATCTTTAATCGTTTGGATTTTTTGGAGGCGGCGGGCCACTCAAGGCCAAAGGCTCCTCAAGAAAAAACCACCCATTCTCCCTGTGAAGGAAAAGTTGCCAAGGCAGGTTCCTGATGTCAGTTTTAGGGTTCCCTTGGGACTGTCAGGGAAGCACAGGTTCGAGGTGGGGGCAGGTTGGATCTGGGAAATATCTTTAATCGTTTGGATTTTTGGAGGCGTCCGGCCAGTCAAGGCCAAAGGCCCCTTCAGACAAACACTGGCCATTTTTTCTTGGAAAGATATAAGGTCAGCCCTGGTTCCTGCTGTCAGTTTGTAGGGTACCCTTTGGACTGTCAGGGCAGCACAAATTTGGGGTGGGGGCAGGTTGGGTCTGGGAAATATCTTTAATCATTTGGATTTTTGGAGGCGTCCGGCCTGTCAAGGCCAAAGGCCCCTTCAGACAAACACTGGCCATTTTTTCTTGGAAAGATATAAGGTCAGCCCTGGTTCCTGCTGTCAGTTTGTAGGGTTCCCTTGGGACTGTCAGGGAGGCACAGGATTTGAGGTGGGGGCAGGTTGGGTCTGGGAAATATCTTTAATCGTTTGGAGATTTTGGAGGCGACTGGCCACTCAGGGACATAGTCCCCTGCAGTAAAACACCGGCCCGTTTTCCCCGGGAAGGAAAAGTGTCCAGCCCAGGATCCTGCTGTCACTTTGAAGGGTTCCCTTGGGACTGTCAGGGTAGCACTGGTTAGAGGTGGGGGCCGGTTGGGTCTGGGACATATCCGTAATTTGTTTGGATTTCTTTGAGGCGTCCGGCTACTCAGGGACACAGGCCCTTGGAGACAAACACCGGCCGTATTCCCTGTTAAGGAAAAGTTGCCAGCCCTGGTTGCTGATGTCAGTTTGTAGGGTTCCCTTTGGACTGTCAGGGCAGCACAGGTTGGAGGTGGGGGCAGGTTGGGTCTGGGACATATCTTTAATCGTTTGGATATTTTGGAGGCGGCCGGCCACTCAAGGCCACAGGCTCCTCGAGAAAAAGACCGCTCCTTTTCCCTTTAAGGAAAAGTTGCCGGTCCAGGTTGCTGATGTCTGCATGTAGATTTCCCGTTGGACTGTCAAGGCAGCACAGTTTTGAGGTGGGGGTCGGTTGAGTCTGGGAAATATCTTTAATCGTTTGGATATTTTGGAGGCGTCCGGCCTCTCTGGGACCCAGGCTCCAGAGGACAAACACCGGCCCATTTTCCCTGGGAAGGAAAAGTGTCCAGCCCAGGATCCTGCTGTCACTTTGAAGGGTTCCCTTGGGACTTTCAAGGTAGCACAGGTGAGAGGTGGGGGCCAGTTGGGTCTGGGACATATCTTTAATCATTTGGAATTTTTGGAGGCGGCCGGCCAGTCAAGGCCAAAGGCCCTTGGAGACAAACACCGGCCGTATTCCCTGTTAAGGAAAAGTTGCCAGCCCTTGTTGCTGATCTCAGTTTTAGGCTTCCGTGGGGACTGTCAGGGCAGCACAGTTTTGAGGTGGGGGCAGGTTGGGTCTGGGACATATCTTTAATCGTTTGGATTTTTTGGAGGCGTCCGGCCACTCAGGGACAAAGGCCCCTGCAGGAAGACACGAGCAATTTTTTCTAGGAAAGAAATATGGTCAACCCAGGTTCCTGATGTCAGCAGGTAGGGTTCCCTTGGGACTGTCAGGGCTGCACAAGTTTCGGGTGGGGGCAGGTTAGGTCTGGGACATATCATTAATCGTTTGGATATTTTGGAGGCGGCCAGCCACTCAAAGCCACAGGCACCTCGAGAAAAAGACCGCTCCTTTTCCCTTTAAGGAAAAGTTGCTGGTCCAGGTTGCTGATGTCTGCATGTAGAGTTCCCGTTGGACTGTCAAGGCAGCACAGTTTTGAGGTGGGGGCAGGTTGGGTCTGGGAAATATCTTTAATCGTTTGGATTTTTTGGAGGCGTCCGGCCACTCAGGGACAAAGTCCCCTGCAGGAAAACACCGGCCCATTTTCCCTGGGAATGAAAAGTGTCCAGCCCAGGATCCTGCTGTCACTTTGAAGGGTTCCCTTGGGACTGTCAGGGTAGCACAGGTTAGAGGTGGGCGCCGGTTGGGTCTGGGACATAGCTTTAATCATTTGGATTTTTTGGAGTCGGCCGGCCAGTCTAGGCCAAAGGCCCTTGGAGAAAAACACCGGCCGTATTCCCTGTTAAGGAAAAGTTGCCAGCCCTTGTTGCTGATGTCAGTTTGTAGGGTTCCCTTGGGACTGTCAGGGCAGCACAGGTTTGAGGTGGGGGCATGTTGGGTATGGGACATATCTTTAATCGTTTGGATATTTTGGAGGCGGCCGGCCACTCTGGGACCCTGGCTCCTGAAGACAAACACCGGCCCTTTTCCCTTTGAACGAAAAGTTGCCAGCCCAGGTTCCTGATGTCAGTTAGTAGAATTCTCTTGAGACTGTCGGGGCAGCACAAATTTGAGGTGGGGTCAGGTTGGGTCTGGGACATATCTTTAATCGTTTGGATATTTTGGAGGCGGCCGGCCACTCTGGGACAAAGGTTGCTGAAGACAAACACCGGCCCTTTTCCCTGTGAAGGAAAAGTTGCCAGCCCAGGTTCCTCTTGTCAGTTTATAGGGTTCCTTTGGGACTGTCAGGGTAGCACAAGTTTCTGGTGGGGGCAGATTAAGTCTGGGACATATCTTTAATCGTTTGGATTTTTTGGAGGCATCCGGCTACTCAGGGACAAAGGCCCTTGGAGACAAACACCGGCCGTATTCCCTGTTAAGGAAAAGTTGCCAGCCCTTGTTGCTGATGTCAGTTTGTAGGGTTCCCTTGGGACTGTCAGGGCAGCACAGGTTTGAGGTGGGGGCATGTTGGGTCTGGGACATATCCTTCATCGTTTGGATTTTTTGGAGGCGGCGGGCCACTCAAGGCCAAAGGCTCCTCAAGAAAAAGACCACCCATTTTCCCTGTGAAGGAAAAGTTACCAAGGCAGGTTCCTGATGTCAGTTTTAGGCTTCCCTTGGGACTGTCAGGGCAGCAAAATTTCAGGTGGGGGCAGGTTGGGTCTGGGACATATCTTTAATCGTTTGGATATTTTGGAGGCGGCCGGCCACTCTGGGACAAAGGTTCATGAAGACAAACACCGGCCCTTTTCCCTTTGAACGAAAAGTTGCCAGCCCAGGTTCCTGATGTCAGTTAGTAGAATTCTCTTGAGACTGTCAGGGCAGCACAGGTTTGAGGTGGGGGCAGGTTGGGTCTGGGACATATCTTTAATCGTTTGGATTTTTTGGAGGCGGCCGGCCACTCAGGGAAAAAGGCCCCTGCAGGAAGACACGAGCAATTTTTTCTAGGAAAGAAATATGGTATACCCAGGTTCCTGATGTCAGCAGTTAGGGTTCCCTTTGGACTGTCAGGGCAGCACAAATTTGAGGTGGGGGTAGGTTGGGTCTGGGACATATCTTTAATAGTTTGGAGATTTTGGAGGCGGCCGGCCACTCTGGGACAAAGGTTCCTGAAGACAAACACCAGCCCTTTTCCCTGTGAAGGAAAAGTTGCCGGTCCAGGTTGCTGATGTCTGCAGGTAGAGTTCCCTTGGGATTGTCAAGGTAGCACAGTTTTGAGGTGGGGTCAGGTTTGGTCTGAGACATATCTTTAATCGTTTGGATTATTTGGAGGCGGCCGGCCGCTCAGGGACAAAGGCCCCTGCAGGAAGACACGAGCAATTTTTTCTAGGAAAGAAATATGGTCAGCCCAGATTCCTGATGTCAGCAGGTAGGGTTCCCTTGGGACTGTCAGGGCAGCACAGCTTTGAGGTGGGGGCACATTAGGTCTGGGAAATATCTTTAATCGTTTGGATTTTTTGGAGGCGTCCGGCCACTCAGGGACAAAGTCCTTGCCGGAAAACACCGGCCATTTTCGCTGGGAAGGAAAAGTGTCCAGCCCAGGATCCGGCTGTCACTTTGAAGGGTTCCCTTGGGACTGTCAGGGTAGCACAGGTTAGAGGAGGGGGCCGGTTGGGTCTGGGACATATCTTTAAGCGTTTGGATATTTTGGAGGCGGCTGGCCACTCTGGGACACAGGTTCCTGAGGACAAACACCGGCCCTTTTCCCTGTGAAGGAAAAGTTGCCAGCCCAGGTTCCTCTTGTCAGTTTATAGGATTCCTTTGGGACTGTCAGGGCAGCACAAGTTTCTGGTGGGGGCCGGTCAAGTCTGGGACATATCATTAATCGTTTGGATTTTTTGGAGGCATCCGGCTACTCAGGGACAAAGGCCCTTGGAGACAAACACCGGCCGTATTCCCTGTTAAGGAAAAGTTGCCAGCCCTTGTTGCTGATGTCAGTTTGTAGGGTTCCTTTTGGACTGTCAGGGCAGCACAGGTTTGAGGTGGGGGCAGGTTGGGTCTGGGACATATCTTTAATCGTTTGGATTTTTTGGAGGCGTCCGGCCACTCAGGGACAAAGGCCCCTGCAGGAAGACACGAGCAATTTTTTCTAGGAAAGAAATATGGTCAACCCAGGTTCCTGATGTCAGCAGGTAGGGTTCCCTTGGGACTGTCAGGGCTGCACAAGTTTCGGGTGGGGGCAGGTTAGGTCTGGGACATATCATTAATCGTTTGGATATTTTGGAGGCGGCCAGCCACTCAAAGCCACAGGCTCCTCGAGAAAAAGACTGCTCCTTTTCCCTTTAAGGAAAAGTTGCCGGTCCAGGTTGCTGATGTCTGCATGTAGAGTTCCCGTTGGACTGTCAAGGCAGCACAGTTTTGAGGTGGGGGCAGGTTGGGTCTGGGAAATATCGTTAATCGTTTGGATTTTTTGGAGGCGTCCGGCCACTCAGGGACAAAGTCCCCTGCAGGAAAACACCGGCCCATTTTCCCTGGGAAGGAAAAGTGTCCAGCCCAGGATCCTGCTGTCACTTTGAAGGGTTCCCTTGGGACTGTCAGGGTAGCACAGGTGAGAGGTGGGGGCCGGTTGGGTCTGGGACATATCTTTAATCATTTGGATTTTTTGGAGGCGGCCGGCCACTCTGGGACCCTGGCTCCTGAAGACAAACACCGGCCCTTTCCCCTTTGAACGAAAAGTTGCCAGCCCAGGTTCCTCTTGTCAGTTTATAGGGTTCCTTTGGGACTGTCAGGGTAGCACAAGTTTCTGGTGGGGGCAGATTAAGTCTGGGACATATCTTTAATCGTTTGGATTTTTTGGAGGCATCTGGCTACTCAGGGACAAAGGCCCTTGGAGACAAACACCGGCCGTATTCCCTGTTAAGGAAAAGTTGCCAGCCCTTGTTGCTGATGTCAGTTTGTAGGGTTCCCTTGGGACTGTCAGGGCAGCACAGGTTTGAGGTGGGGGCAGGTTGGGTCTGGGACATATCCTTAATCATTTGGATTTTTTGGAGGCGTCCGGCCATTCAAGGCCAAAGGCCCTTGGAGACAAACACTGGCTGAATTCCCTGTTAAGGAATAGTTGCCAGCCCTGGTTGCTGATGTCAGTTTGCAGGGTTCCCTTTGGACTGTCAGGGCAGCACAGGTTTGAGGTGGGGGCATGTTGGGTCTGGGACATATCCTTCATCGTTTGGATTTTTTGGAGGCGGCGGGCCACTCAAGGCCACAGGCTCCTCAAGAAAAAGACCACCCATTTTCCCTGTGAAGGAAAAGTTGCCAAGGCAGGTTCCTGATGTCAGTTTTAGAGTTCCCTTGGGAATGTCAGGGCAGCACAAATTTGACGTGCGGGGCAGGTTGGGTCTGGGACATATCTTTAATCGTTCGGAGATTTTGGAGGCGGCCGGCCACTCTGGGACCCTGGCTCCTGAAGACAAACACCGGCCCTTTTCCCTGTGAAGGAAAAGTTGCCAGCCCAGGTTCCTCTTGTCAGTTTATAGGGTTCCTTTGGGACTGTCAGGGTAGCACAAGTTTCTGGTGGGGGCAGATTAAGTCTGGGACATATCTTTAATCGTTTAGATTTTTTGGAGGCATCCGGCTACTCAGGGACAAAGGCCCTTGGAGACAAACACCGGCCGTATTCCCTGTTAAGGAAAAGTTGCCAGCCCTTGTTGCTGATGTCAGTTTGTAGGGTTCCCTTGGGACTGTCACGGTAGCACAGGTGAGAGGTGGGCGCCGGTTGGGTCTGGGACATATCTTTAATCATTTGGATTTTTTGGAGGCGGCCGGCCAATCAAGGCCAAAGGCCCTTGGAGACAAACACCGGCCCTATTCCCTGTTAAGGAAAAGTTGCCAGCCCTTGTTGCTGATGTCAGTTTGTAGGGTTCCCTTGGGACTGTCAGGGCAGCACAGGTTTGAGGTGGGGGCAGGTTGGGTCTGGGACATATCCTTCATCGTTTGGATTTTTTGGAGGCAGCGGGCCACTCAAGGCCAAAGGCTCCTCAAGAAAAAGACCACCCATTTTCCCTGTGAAGGAAAAGTTGCCAAGGCAGGTTCCTGATGTCAGTTTTAGGGTTCCCTTGGGTCTGTCAAGGCAGAACAAATTTGAGGTGGGGGCAGGTTAAGCCTCGGACATATCTTTAATCGTTTGGATTTTTTGGAGGCGGCCGGCCACTAAAGGCCACAGGCTCCTTGAGAAAAAGACCGCTCCTTTTCCCTGTAAGGAAAAGTTGCCGGTCCAGGTTGCTGATGTCTGCATGTAGAGTTCCCGTTGGACTGTCAAGGCAGTAGAGGTTTGAGGTGGGGGCAGGTTAGGTCTGGGAAATATCTTTAGTCATTTGGATTTTTTGGAGGCGGCCGGCCACTCAAGGCCAAAGGCCCTTGGAGACAAACACCGGCCGTATTCCCTTTTAAAAAAAAGTTGCCAGCCCTGGTTGCTGATGTCAGTTTGTAGGGTTCCCTTGGGACTGTCAGGGAAGCACAGGTTTGAGGTGGGGGCAGGTTGGGTCTGGGAAATATCTTTAATCGTTTGGATATTTTGGAGGCGTCCGGCCAGTCAAGGCCAAATGCCCCTTCAGACAAACCCTGGTCATTTTTTCTTGGAAACATATAAGGTCGGCCCTGGTTCCTGCTGTCAGTTTGTATGGTTCCCTTTGGACTGTCAGGGAAGCACAGGTTTGAGGTGGGGGCAGGTTGGGTCTGGGACATATCCTTAATCATTTGGATATTTTTGGAGGCGTCCGGCCATTCAAGGCCAAAATCCCTTGGAGACAAACACCGGCCCTATTCCCTGTTAAGGAAAAGTTGCCAGCCCTGGTTGCTGATGTCAGTTTGTAGGGTTCCCTTGGGACTGTCAGGGCAGCACAGGTTAGAGGTGGGGGCAGGTTGGGTCTGGGACATATCTTTAATCGTTTGGATTTTTTGGAGGCGGCGGGCCACTCAAGGCCAAAGGCTCCTCAAGAAAAAACCACCCATTCTCCCTGTGAAGGAAAAGTTGCCAAGGCAGGTTCCTGATGTCAGTTTTAGGGTTCCCTTGGGACTGTCAGGGAAGCACAGGTTCGAGGTGGGGGCAGGTTGGATCTGGGAAATATCTTTAATCGTTTGGATTTTTGGAGGCGTCCGGCCAGTCAAGGCCAAAGGCCCCTTCAGACAAACACTGGCCATTTTTTCTTGGAAAGATATAAGGTCAGCCCTGGTTCCTGCTGTCAGTTTGTAGGGTTCCCTTGGGACTGTCAGGGCAGCACAAATTTGGGGTGGGGGCAGGTTGGGTCTGGGAAATATCTTTAATCATTTGGATTTTTGGAGGCGTCCGGCCAGTATAGGCCAAAGGCCCCTTCAGACAAACACTGGCCATTTTTTCTTGGAAAGATATAAGGTCAGCCCTGGTTCCTGCTGTCAGTTTGTAGGGTTCCCTTGGGACTGTCAGGGAGGCACAGGATTTGAGGTGGGGGCAGGTTGGGTCTGGGAAATATCTTTAATCGTTTGGAGATTTTGGAGGCGACTGGCCACTCAGGGACATAGTCCCCTGCAGTAAAACACCGGCCCGTTTTCCCCGGGAAGGAAAAGTGTCCAGCCCAGGATCCTGCTGTCATTTTGAAGTGTTCCCTTGGGACGGTCAGGGTAGCACTGGTTAGAGGTGGGGGCCGGTTGGGTCTGGGACATATCCGTAATTTGTTTGGATTTCTTTGAGGCGTCCGGCTACTCAGGGACACAGGCCCTTGGAGACAAACACCGGCCGTATTCCCTGTTAAGGAAAAGTTGCCAGCCCTGGTTGCTGATGTCAGTTTGCAGGGTTCCCTTTGGACTGTCAGGGCAGCACAGGTTTGAGGTGGTGGCATGTTGCGTCTGGGACATATCCTTCATCGTTTGGATTTTTTGGAGGCGGCGGGCCACTCAAGGCCAAAGGCTCCTCAAGAAAAAGACCACCCATTTTCCCTGTGAAGGAAAAGTTGCCAAGGCAGGTTCCTGATGTTAGTTTTAGGCTTCCGTGGGGACTGTCAGGGCAGCACAAATTTGAGGTAGGGGCAGGTTGGGTCTGGGACATATCTTTAATCGTTTGGATATTTTGGAGGCGGCCGGCCACTCTGGGACCCTGGCTCCTGAAGACAAACACCGGCCCTTTTCCCTTTGAACGAAAAGTTGCTAGACCAGGTTCCTGATGTCAGTTAGTAGAGTTCTCTTGAGACTGTCGGGGCAGCACAAATTTGAGGTGGGGGTAGGTTGGGTCTGGGACATATCTTTAATAGTTTGGAGATTTTGGAGGCGGCCGGCCACTCTGGGACAAAGGTTCCTGAAGACAAACACCGGCCCTTTTCCCTGTGAAGGAAAAGTTGCCGGTCCAGGTTGCTGATGTCTGCAGGTAGAGTTCCCTTGGGATTGTCAAGGTAGCACAGTTTTGAGGTGGGGTCAGGTTTGGTCTGAGACATATCTTTAATCGTTTGGATTATTTGGAGGCGGCCGGCCGCTCAGGGACAAAGGCCCCTGCAGGAAGACACGAGCAATTTTTTCTAGGAAAGAAATATGGTCAGCCCAGATTCCTGATGTCAGCAGGTAGGGTTCCCTTGGGACTGTCAGGGCAGCACAGCTTTGAGGTGGGGGCACATTAGGTCTGGGAAATATCTTTAATCGTTTGGATATTTTGGAGGTGGCTGGCCACTCTGGGACACAGGTTCCTGAGGACAAACACCGGCCCTTTTCCCTGTGAAGGAAAAGTTGCCAGCCCAGGTTCCTCTTGTCATTTTATAGGGTTCCTTTGGGACTGTCAGAGCAGCACAAGTTTCTGGTGGGGGCCGGTCAAGTCTGGGACATATCATTAATCGTTTGGATTTTTTGGAGGCATCCGGCTACTCAGGGACAAAGGCCCTTGGAGACAAACACCGGCCGTATTCCCTGTTAAGGAGAAGTTGCCAGCCCTTGTTGCTGATGTCAGTTTGTTGGGTTCCTTTTGGACTGTCAGGGCAGCACAGGTTTGAGGTGGGGGCAGGTTGGGTCTGGGACATATCTTTAATCGTTTGGATTTTTTGGAGGCGTCCGGCCACTCAGGGACAAAGGCCCCTGCAGGAAGACACGAGCAATTTTTTCTAGGAAAGAAATATGGTCAACCCAGGTTCCTGATGTCAGCAGGTAGGGTTCCCTTGGGACTGTCAGGGCTGCACAAGTTTCGGGTGGGGGCAGGTTAGGTCTGGGACATATCATTAATCGTTTGGATATTTTGGAGGCGGCCAGCCACTCAAAGCCACAGGCTCCTCGAGAAAAAGACTGCTCCTTTTCCCTTTAAGGAAAAGTTGCCGGTCCAGGTTGCTGATGTCTGCATGTAGAGTTCCCGTTGGACTGTCAAGGCAGCACAGTTTTGAGGTGGGGGCAGGTTGGGTCTGGGAAATATCGTTAATCGTTTGGATTTTTTGGAGGCGTCCGGCCACTCAGGGACAAAGTCCTTGCCGGAAAACACCGGCCATTTTCGCTGGGAAGGAAAAGTGTCCAGCCCAGGATCCTGCTGTCACTTTGAAGGGTTCCCTTGGGACTGTCAGGGTAGCACAGGTTAGAGGAGGGGGCCGGTTGGGTCTGGGACATATCTTTAATCGTTTGGATATTTTGGAGGTGGCTGGCTACTCTGGGACACAGGTTACTGAGGACAAACACCGGCCCTTTTCCCTGTGAAGGAAAAGTTGCCAACCCAGGTTCCTCTTGTCAGTTTATAGGGTTCCTTTGGGACTGTCAGGGCAGCACAAGTTTCTGGTGGGGGCAGGTCAAGTCTGGGACATATCATTAATCGTTTGGATTTTTTGGAGGCATCCGGCTACTCAGGGACAAAGGCCCTTGGAGACAAACACCGGCCGTATTCCCTGTTAAGGAAAAGTTGCCAGCCCTTGTTGCTGATGTCAGTTTGTAGGGTTCCTTTTGGACTGTCAGGGCAGCACAGGTTTGAGGTGGGGGCAGGTTGGGTCTGGGACATATCTTTAATCGTTTGGATTTTTTGGAGGCGTCCGGCCACTCAGGGACAAAGGCCCCTGCAGGAAGACACGAGCAATTTTTTCTAGGAAAGAAATATGGTCAACCCAGGTTCCTGATGTCAGCAGGTAGGGTTCCCTTGGGACTGTCAGGGCTGCACAAGTTTCGGGTGGGGGCAGGTTAGGTCTGGGACATATCATTAATCGTTTGGATATTTTGGAGGCGGCCAGCCACTCAAAGCCACAGGCTCCTCGAGAAAAAGACTGCTCCTTTTCCCTTTAAGGAAAAGTTGCCGGTCCAGGTTGCTGATGCCTGCATGTAGAGTTCCCGTTGGACTGTCAAGGCAGCACAGTTTTGAGGTGGGGGCAGGTTGGGTCTGGGAAATATCGTTAATCGTTTGGATTTTTTGGAGGCGTCCGGCCACTCAGGGACAAAGTCCCCTGCAGGAAAACACCGGCCCATTTTCCCTGGGAAGGAAAAGTGTCCAGCCCAGGATCCTGCTGTCACTTTGAAGGGTTCCCTTGTGACTGTCAGGGTAGCACAGGTGAGAGGTGGGGGCCGGTTGGGTCTGGGACATATCTTTAATCATTTGGATTTTTTGGAGGCGGCCGGCCACTCTGGGACCCTGGCTCCTGAAGACAAACACCGGCCCTTTCCCCTTTGAACGAAAAGTTGCCAGCCCAGGTTCCTCTTGTCAGTTTATAGGGTTCCTTTGGGACTGTCAGGGTAGCACAAGTTTCTGGTGGGGGCAGATTAAGTCTGGGACATATCTTTAATCGTTTGGATTTTTTGGAGGCATCCGGCTACTCAGGGACAAAGGCCCTTGGAGACAAACACCGGCCGTATTCCCTGTTAAGGAAAAGTTGCCAGCCCTTGTTGCTGATGTCAGTTTGTAGGGTTCCCTTGGGACTGTCAGGGCAGCACAGGTTTGAGGTGGGGGCAGGTTGGGTCTGGGACATATCCTTAATCATTTGGATTTTTTGGAGGCGTCCGGCCATTCAAGGCCAAAGGCCCTTGGAGACAAACACTGGCTGAATTCCCTGTTAAGGAATAGTTGCCAGCCCTGGTTGCTGATGTCAGTTTGCAGGGTTCCCTTTGGACTGTCAGGGCAGCACAGGTTTGAGGTGGGGGCATGTTGGGTCTGGGACATATCCTTCATCGTTTGGATTTTTTGGAGGCGGCGGGCCACTCCAGGCCACAGGCCCCGAGAAACCAACACCGGCCCTTTTCCCTGTGAAGGAAAACTTGCCAGCCCAGGTTCCTCATATCAGTTTATAGCGTTCTCTTGGGACTGTCAGGGAAGCACAGGTTTGAGGTGGGGATAGGTTGGGTCTGGGAAATATCTTTAATCGTTTGGATATTTTGGAGGCGTCCGGCCTGTCAAGGCCAAAGGCCCCTTCAGACAAACACTGGCCATTTTTTCTTGGAAAGATATAAGGTCAGCCCTGGTTCCTGCTGTCAGTTTGTAGGGTTCCCTTGGGACTGTCAGGGAGGCACAGGATTTGAGGTGGGGGCAGGTTGGGTCTGGGAAATATCTTTAATCGTTTGGAGATTTTGGAGGCGACTGGCCACTCAGGGACATAGTCCCCTGCAGTAAAACACCGGCCCGTTTTCCCCGGGAAGGAAAAGTGTCCAGCCCAGGATCCTGCTGTCACTTTGAAGTGTTCCCTTGGGACTGTCAGGGTAGCACTGGTTAGAGGTGGGGGCCGGTTGGGTCTGGGACATATCCGTAATTTGTTTGGATTTCTTTGAGGCGTCCGGCTACTCAGGGACACAGGCCCTTGGAGACAAACACCGGCCATATTCCCTGTTAAGGAAAAGTTGCCAGCCCTGGTTGCTGATGTCAGTTTGTAGGGTTCCCTTTGGACTGTCAGGGAAGCACAGGTTTGAGGTGGGGGCAGGTTGGGTCTGGGACATATCTTTAATCGTTTGGATATTTTGGAGGCGGCCGGCCACCTGGGGCCCAGGCTCCTGAAGACAAACACCTGCCCTTTTCCCTTTGAACGAAAAGTTGCCAGCCAAGGTTCCTGATGTCAGTTAGTAGAGTTCTCTTGAGACTGTCGGGGAAGCACAAATTTGAGGTGGGGGCAGGTTTGGTCTGGGACACATCCTTAATCATTTGGATTTTTTGGAGGCGGCCGGCCACTCAGGGACAAAGGCCCCTGCAGGAAGACACGAGCAATTTTTTCTAGGAAAGAAATATGGTCAACCCAGGTTCCTGATGTCAGCAGGTAGGGTTCCCTTGGGACTGTCAGGGCAGCACAGCTTTGATGTGGGGGCACATTAGTTCTGGGAAATATCTTTAATCGTTTGGATTTTTTGGAAGGGTCCGGCCACTCAGGGACAAAGTCCCTGCAGGAAAACACCGGCCATTGTCGCAGGCAAGGAAAAGTGTTCTGCCCAGGATCCTGCTGTCACTTTGAAGGGTTCCCTTGGGACTGTCAGGGTAGCACAGGTTTGAGGTGGGGGTAGGTTTGGTCTGGGACTTATCTTTAATCGTTTGGATATTTTGGAGGCGGCCGGCCAATCAAGGCCAAAGGCCCTTGGAGACAAACACCGGCCGTATTCCCTGTTAAGGAAAAGTTGCCAGCCCTGGTTGCTGATGTCAGTTTGTAGGGTTCCCTTTGGACTGTCAGGGCAGCACAGGTTTGAGGTGGGGGCAGGTTGGGTCTGGGACATATCTTTAATCGTTTGGATATTTTGGAGGCGGCCGGCCACTCTGGGACCCTGGCTCCTGAAGACAAACACCGGCCCTTTTCCCTTTGAAGGAAAAGTTTCTAGACAAGGTTCCTGATGTCAGTTACTAGAGTTCTCTTGAGACCGTCGGGGCAGCTGCCTGGTTTTGGCAATTGCCTTCACAGCGCCCAGAAGCCCGGTGCTCTGCTGCTTTGTTTTTCGCAGTCAGTCAATTGCACACTAGTGAAGCTGAGCCAGGCTCTTCAGCTTTGCTGCTTTTGAGCATCTGTGCTCCACTTATGCTCTGTGACATCTCTCGAGGTTGTTTGCCTCGGCCAGGCTGGCAAGTGCCCTCTAGTACCTAGAGCTGGGCAGGAGAGGGCAGAGAGCACTTCCATCTGACAGCAGGTTGCAGATTGCCTCGGAAAGAGCCGTGTCCTTGGAATGTGCAGCAAATCCTCTTTCTTTGCAAACCGCGGTTAGTGTGCAGTGCAGGTCCACTCTCCCCTTGCCAAATGGAGTGGGAAAGCTTTTCGCTAAGATAGAGACGACTAGAGAGGCAGAAGCGCGGCTCCGGAGCTATCCGGAGGAAAGTGCCGCTTCCCGGCGTCTTTCGGCTTGAAGCGGCGCTCCGGAGCGCTGCGCTGCCGCTCTACTGAGCTGTGCGCGAATTAGCCGCTTCTTCGCCTCCGAGAGGCAGAGATCGCGGTTGCTTGGAAGAGGCGAAGAGCGAAGCCGCAAAGAAGTGGGCTTGTGTGCGAAGCCTTCCGACTGCTGGAGGACGGTGGCTGCCGCTCTCCTGCCTCTTGAATTCACTCTCGGCAAGCGAATGGAAAGCGTTCCAGGACAACTTGCCTGGGTTTTTACTGGGTCCTGATGCGTCCCACCTTGGCAAGTCTTGCTCGTCGCCAGAGGCTCCGAGATGCACAGAAGACGGTGGCAGCTGCTGAAAAGAAGGGCAGCGGTGAGTTTGTCGACAAGCAAGAACATAGGCAGCTGCCTGTGCTTGGGAAGGAGCAGCTGCCTGGTTTTGGCAATTGCCTTCACAGCGCCCAGAAGCCCGGTGCTCTGCTGCTTTGTTTTTCGCAGTCAGTCAATTGCACACTAGTGAAGCTGAGCCAGGCTCTTCAGCTTTGCTGCTTTTGAGCATCTGTGCTCCACTTATGCTCTGTGACATCTCTGGAGGTTGTTTGCCTCGGCCAGGCTGGCAAGTGCCCGCTAGTACCTAGAGCTGGGCAGGAGAGGGCAGAGAGCACTTCCACCTGACAGCAGGTTGCAGATTGCCTCGGAAAGAGCCGTGTCCTTGGAATGTGCAGCAAATCCTCTTTCTTTGCAAACCGCGGTTAGTGTGCAGTGCAGGTCCACTCTCCCCTTGCCAAATGGAGTGGGAAAGCTTTTCGCTAAGCTAGAGACGACTAGAGAGGCAGAAGCGCGGCTCCGGAGCTATCCGGAGGAAAGTGCCGCTTCCCGGCGTCTTTTGGCTTGAAGCGGCGCTCCGGAGCGCTGCGCTGCCGCTCTACTGAGCTGTGCGCGAATTAGCCGCTTCTTCGCCTCCGAGAAGCAGAGATCGCGGTTGCTTGGAAGAGGCGAAGAACGAAGCCGCAAAAAAGCGGGCTTGCGTGCGAAGCCTTCCGACTGCTGGAGGACGGTGGCTGCCGCTCTCCTGCCTCTTGAATTCACTCTCGGCAAGCGAATGGAAAGCGTTCCAGGACAACTTGCCTGGGTTTTGACTTGGTCCTGATGCCTCCCACCTTGGCAAGTCTTGCTCGTCGCCAGAGGCTGCGAGATGCACAGAAGACAGTGGCAGCTGCTGAAAAGAAGGGCAGCGGTGAGTTTGTCGACAAGCAAGAACATAGGCAGCTGCCTGTGCTTGGGAAGGAGCAGCTGCCTGGTTTTGGCAATTGCCTTCACAGCGCCCAGAAGCCCGGTGCTCTGCTGCTTTGTTTTTCGCAGTCAGTCAATTGCACACTAGTGAAGCTGAGCCAGGCTCTTCAGCTTTGCTGCTTTTGAGCATCTGTGCTCCACTTATGCTCTGTGACATCTCTCGAGGTGGTTTGCCTCGGCCAGGCTGGCAAGTGCCCGCTAGTACCTAGAGCTGGGCAGGAGAGGGCAGAGAGCACTTCCATCTGACAGCAGGTTGCAGATTGCCTCGGAAAGAGCCGTGTCCTTGGAATGTGCAGCAAATCCTCTTTCTTTGCAAACCGCGGTTAGTGTGCAGTGCAGGTCCACTCTCCCCTTGCCAAATGGAGTGGGAAAGCTTTTCGCTAAGATAGAGACGACTAGAGAGGCAGAAGCGCGGCTCCGGAGCTATCCGGAGGAAAGTGCCGCTTCCCGGCGTCTTTCGGCTTGAAGCGGCGCTCCGGAGCGCTGCGCTGCCGCTCTACTGAGCTGTGCGCGAATTAGCCGCTTCTTCGCCTCCGAGAGGCAGAGATCGCGGTTGCTTGGAAGAGGCGAAGAGCGAAGCCGCAAAGAAGCGGGCTTGTGTGCGAAGCCTTCCGACTGCTGGAGGACGGTGGCTGCCGCTCTCCTGCCTCTTGAATTCACTCTCGGCAAGCGAATGGAAAGCGTTCCAGGACAACTTGCCTGGGTTTTGACTTGGTCCTGATGCCTCCCACCTTGGCAAGTCTTGCTCGTCGCCAGAGGCTCCGAGATGCACAGAAAGACGGTGGCAGCTGCTGAAAAGAAGGGCAGCGGTGAGTTTGTCGACAAGCAAGAACATAGGCAGCTGCCTGTGCTTGGGAAGGAGCAGCTGCCTGGTTTTGGCAATTGCCTTCACAGCGCCCAGAAGCCCGGTGCTCTGCTGCTTTGTTTTTCGCAGTCAGTCAATTGCACACTAGTGAAGCTGAGCCAGGCTCTTCAGCTTTGCTGCTTTTGAGCATCTGTGCTCCACTTATGCTCTGTGACATCTCTCGAGGTGGTTTGCCTCGGCCAGGCTGGCAAGTGCCCGCTAGTACCTAGAGCTGGGCAGGAGAGGGCAGAGAGCACTTCCATCTGACAGCAGGTTGCAGATTGCCTCGGAAAGAGCCGTGTCCTTGGAATGTGCAGCAAATCCTCTTTCTTTGCAAACCGCGGTTAGTGTGCAGTGCAGGTCCACTCTCCCCTTGCCAAATGGAGTGGGAAAGCTTTTCGCTAAGATAGAGACGACTAGAGAGGCAGAAGCGCGGCTCCGGAGCTATCCGGAGGAAAGTGCCGCTTCCCGGCGTCTTTCGGCTTGAAGCGGCGCTCCGGAGCGCTGCGCTGCCGCTCTACTGAGCTGTGCGCGAATTAGCCGCCTCTTCGCCTCCGAGAGGCAGAGATCGCGGTTGCTTGGAAGAGGCGAAGAACGAAGCCGCAAAGAAGCGGGCTTGCGTGCGAAGCCTTCCGACTGCTGGAGGACGGTGGCTGCCGCTCTCCTGCCTCTTGAATTCACTCTCGGCAAGCGAATGGAAAGCGTTCCAGGACAACTTGCCTGGGTTTTGACTTGGTCCTGATGCGTCCCACCTTGGCAAGTCTTGCTCGTCGCCAGAGGCTCCGAGATGCACAGAAAGACGGTGGCAGCTGCTGAAAAGAAGGGCAGCGGTGAGTTTGTCGACAAGCAAGAACATAGGCAGCTGCCTGTGCTTGGGAAGGAGCAGCTGCCTGGTTTTGGCAATTGCCTTCACAGCGCCCAGAAGCCCGGTGCTCTGCTGCTTTGTTTTTCGCAGTCAGTCAATTGCACACTAGTGAAGCTGAGCCAGGCTCTTCAGCTTTGCTGCTTTTGAGCATCTGTGCTCCACTTATGCTCTGTGACATCTCTCGAGGTGGTTTGCCTCGCCCAGGCTGGCAAGTGCCTGCTAGTACCTAGAGCTGGGCAGGAGAGGGCAGAGAGCACTTTCATCTGACAGCAGGTTGCAGATTGCCTCGGAAAGAGCCGTGTCCTTGGAATGTGCAGCAAATCCTCTTTCTTTGCAAACCGCGGTTAGTGTGCAGTGCAGGTCCACTCTCCCCTTGCCAAATGGAGTGGGAAAGCTTTTCGCTAAGATAGAGACGACTAGAGAGGCAGAAGCACGGCTCCGGAGCTATCCGGAGGAAAGTGCCTCTTCCCGGCGTCTTTCGGCTTGAAGCGGCGCTCCGGAGCGCTGCGCTGCCGCTCTACTGAGCTGTGCGCGAATTAGCCGCTTCTTCGCCTCCGAGAAGCAGAGATCGCGGTTGCTTGGAAGAGGCGAAGAACGAAGCCGCAAAGAAGCGGGCTTGCGTGCGAAGCCTTCCGACTGCTGGAGGACGGTGGCTGCCGCTCTCCTGCCTCTTGAATTCACTCTCGGCAAGCGAATGGAAAGCGTTCCAGGACAACTTGCCTGGGTTTTGACTTGGTCCTGATGCCTCCCACCTTGGCAAGTCTTGCTCGTCGCCAGAGGCTCCGAGATGCACAGAAGACGGTGGCAGCTGCTGAAAAGAAGGGCAGCGGTGAGTTTGTCGACAAGCAAGAACATAGGCAGCTGCCTGTGCTTGGGAAGGAGCAGCTGCCTGGTTTTGGCAATTGCCTTCACAGCGCCCAGAAGCCCGGTGCTCTGCTGCTTTGTTTTTCGCAGTCAGTCAATTGCACACTAGTGAAGCTGAGCCAGGCTCTTCAGCTTTGCTGCTTTTGAGCATCTGTGCTCCACTTATGCTCTGTGACATCTCTCGAGGTTGTTTGCCTCGGCCAGGCTGGCAAGTGCCCGCTAGTACCTAGAGCTGGGCAGGAGAGGGCAGAGAGCACTTCCATCTGACAGCAGGTTGCAGATTGCCTCGGAAAGAGCCGTGTCCTTGGAATGTGCAGCAAATCCTCGTTCTTTGCAAACCGCGGTTAGTGTGCAGTGCAGGTCCACTCTCCCCTTGCCAAATGGAGTGGGAAAGCTTTTCGCTAAGATAGAGACGACTAGAGAGGCAGAAGCACGGCTCCGGAGCTATCCGGAGGAAAGTGCCGCTTCCCGGCGTCTTTCGGCTTGAAGCGGCGCTCCGGAGCGCTGCGCTGCCGCTCTACTGAGCTGTGCGCGAATTAGCCGCTTCTTCGCCTCCGAGAGGCAGAGATCGCGGTTGCTTGGAAGAGGCGAAGAACGAAGCCGCAAAGAAGCGGGCTTGCGTGCGAAGCCTTCCGACTGCTGGAGGACGGTGGCTGCCGCTCTCCTGCCTCTTGAATTCACTCTCGGCAAGCGAATGGAAAGCGTTCCAGGACAACTTGCCTGGGTTTTGACTTGGTCCTGATGCCTCCCACCTTGGCAAGTCTTGCTCGTCGCCAGAGGCTCCGAGATGCACAGAAGACGGTGGCAGCTGCTGAAAAGAAGGGCAGCGGTGAGTTTGTCGACAAGCAAGAACATAGGCAGCTGCCTGTGCTTGGGAAGGAGCAGCTGCCTGGTTTTGGCAATTGCCTTCACAGCGCCCAGAAGCCCGGTGCTCTGCTGCTTTGTTTTTCGCAGTCAGTCAATTGCACACTAGTGAAGCTGAGCCAGGCTCTTCAGCTTTGCTGCTTTTGAGCATCTGTGCTCCACTTATGCTCTGTGACATCTCTCGAGGTTGTTTGCCTCGGCCAGGCTGGCAAGTGCCCGCTAGTACCTAGAGCTGGGCAGGAGAGGGCAGAGAGCACTTCCATCTGACAGCAGGTTGCAGATTGCCTCGGAAAGAGCCGTGTCCTTGGAATGTGCAGCAAATCCTCTTTCTTTGCAAACCGCGGTTAGTGTGCAGTGCAGGTCCACTCTCCCCTTGCCAAATGGAGTGGGAAAGCTTTTCGCTAAGATAGAGACGACTAGAGAGGCAGAAGCGCGGCTCCGGAGCTATCCGGAGGAAAGTGCCGCTTCCCGGCGTCTTTCGGCTTGAAGCGGCGCTCCGGAGCGCTGCGCTGCCGCTCTACTGAGCTGTGCGCGAATTAGCCGCTTCTTCGCCTCCGAGAGGCAGAGATCGCGGTTGCTTGGAAGAGGCGAAGAGCGAAGCCGCAAAGAAGCGGGCTTGTGTGCGAAGCCTTCCGACTGCTGGAGGACGGTGGCTGCCGCTCTCCTGCCTCTTGAATTCACTCTCGGCAAGCGAATGGAAAGCGTTCCAGGACAACTTGCCTGGGTTTTGACTTGGTCCTGATGCCTCCCACCTTGGCAAGTCTTGCTCGTCGCCAGAGGCTCCGAGATGCACAGAAAGACGGTGGCAGCTGCTGAAAAGAAGGGCAGCGGTGAGTTTGTCGACAAGCAAGAACATAGGCAGCTGCCTGTGCTTGGGAAGGAGCAGCTGCCTGGTTTTGGCAATTGCCTTCACAGCGCCCAGAAGCCCGGTGCTCTGCTGCTTTGTTTTTCGCAGTCAGTCAATTGCACACTAGTGAAGCTGAGCCAGGCTCTTCAGCTTTGCTGCTTTTGAGCATCTGTGCTCCACTTATGCTCTGTGACATCTCTCGAGGTTGTTTGCCTCGGCCAGGCTGGCAAGTGCCCGCTAGTACCTAGAGCTGGGCAGGAGAGGGCAGAGAGCACTTCCATCTGACAGCAGGTTGCAGATTGCCTCGGAAAGAGCCGTGTCCTTGGAATGTGCAGCAAATCCTCTTTCTTTGCAAACCGCGGTTAGTGTGCAGTGCAGGTCCACTCTCCCCTTGCCAAATGGAGTGGGAAAGCTTTTCGCTAAGATAGAGACGACTAGAGAGGCAGAAGCGCGGCTCCGGAGCTATCCGGAGGAAAGTGCCGCTTCCCGGCGTCTTTCGGCTTGAAGCGGCGCTCCGGAGCGCTGCGCTGCCGCTCTACTGAGCTGTGCGCGAATTAGCCGCCTCTTCGCCTCCGAGAGGCAGAGATCGCGGTTGCTTGGAAGAGGCGAAGAACGAAGCCGCAAAGAAGCGGGCTTGCGTGCGAAGCCTTCCGACTGCTGGAGGACGGTGGCTGCCGCTCTCCTGCCTCTTGAATTCACTCTCGGCAAGCGAATGGAAAGCGTTCCAGGACAACTTGCCTGGGTTTTGACTTGGTCCTGATGCGTCCCACCTTGGCAAGTCTTGCTCGTCGCCAGAGGCTCCGAGATGCACAGAAAGACGGTGGCAGCTGCTGAAAAGAAGGGCAGCGGTGAGTTTGTCGACAAGCAAGAACATAGGCAGCTGCCTGTGCTTGGGAAGGAGCAGCTGCCTGGTTTTGGCAATTGCCTTCACAGCGCCCAGAAGCCCGGTGCTCTGCTGCTTTGTTTTTCGCAGTCAGTCAATTGCACACTAGTGAAGCTGAGCCAGGCTCTTCAGCTTTGCTGCTTTTGAGCATCTGTGCTCCACTTATGCTCTGTGACATCTCTCGAGGTGGTTTGCCTCGCCCAGGCTGGAAAGTGCCTGCTAGTACCTAGAGCTGGGCAGGAGAGGGCAGAGAGCACTTCCATCTGACAGCAGGTTGCAGATTGCCTCGGAAAGAGCCGTGTCCTTGGAATGTGCAGCAAATCCTCTTTCTTTGCAAACCGCGGTTAGTGTGCAGTGCAGGTCCACTCTCCCCTTGCCAAATGGAGTGGGAAAGCTTTTCGCTAAGATAGAGACGACTAGAGAGGCAGAAGCACGGCTCCGGAGCTATCCGGAGGAAAGTGCCTCTTCCCGGCGTCTTTCGGCTTGAAGCGGCGCTCCGGAGCGCTGCGCTGCCGCTCTACTGAGCTGTGCGCGAATTAGCCGCTTCTTCGCCTCCGAGAAGCAGAGATCGCGGTTGCTTGGAAGAGGCGAAGAACGAAGCCGCAAAGAAGCGGGCTTGCGTGCGAAGCCTTCCGACTGCTGGAGGACGGTGGCTGCCGCTCTCCTGCCTCTTGAATTCACTCTCGGCAAGCGAATGGAAAGCGTTCCAGGACAACTTGCCTGGGTTTTGACTTGGTCCTGATGCCTCCCACCTTGGCAAGTCTTGCTCGTCGCCAGAGGCTCCGAGATGCACAGAAGACGGTGGCAGCTGCTGAAAAGAAGGGCAGCGGTGAGTTTGTCGACAAGCAAGAACATAGGCAGCTGCCTGTGCTTGGGAAGGAGCAGCTGCCTGGTTTTGGCAATTGCCTTCACAGCGCCCAGAAGCCCGGTGCTCTGCTGCTTTGTTTTTCGCAGTCAGTCAATTGCACACTAGTGAAGCTGAGCCAGGCTCTTCAGCTTTGCTGCTTTTGAGCATCTGTGCTCCACTTATGCTCTGTGACATCTCTCGAGGTTGTTTGCCTCGGCCAGGCTGGCAAGTGCCCGCTAGTACCTAGAGCTGGGCAGGAGAGGGCAGAGAGCACTTCCATCTGACAGCAGGTTGCAGATTGCCTCGGAAAGAGCCGTGTCCTTGGAATGTGCAGCAAATCCTCGTTCTTTGCAAACCGCGGTTAGTGTGCAGTGCAGGTCCACTCTCCCCTTGCCAAATGGAGTGGGAAAGCTTTTCGCTAAGATAGAGACGACTAGAGAGGCAGAAGCACGGCTCCGGAGCTATCCGGAGGAAAGTGCCGCTTCCCGGCGTCTTTCGGCTTGAAGCGGCGCTCCGGAGCGCTGCGCTGCCGCTCTACTGAGCTGTGCGCGAATTAGCCGCTTCTTCGCCTCCGAGAGGCAGAGATCGCGGTTGCTTGGAAGAGGCGAAGAACGAAGCCGCAAAGAAGCGGGCTTGCGTGCGAAGCCTTCCGACTGCTGGAGGACGGTGGCTGCCGCTCTCCTGCCTCTTGAATTCACTCTCGGCAAGCGAATGGAAAGCGTTCCAGGACAACTTGCCTGGGTTTTGACTTGGTCCTGATGCCTCCCACCTTGGCAAGTCTTGCTCGTCGCCAGAGGCTCCGAGATGCACAGAAGACGGTGGCAGCTGCTGAAAAGAAGGGCAGCGGTGAGTTTGTCGACAAGCAAGAACATAGGCAGCTGCCTGTGCTTGGGAAGGAGCAGCTGCCTGGTTTTGGCAATTGCCTTCACAGCGCCCAGAAGCCCGGTGCTCTGCTGCTTTGTTTTTCGCAGTCAGTCAATTGCACACTAGTGAAGCTGAGCCAGGCTCTTCAGCTTTGCTGCTTTTGAGCATCTGTGCTCCACTTATGCTCTGTGACATCTCTCGAGGTTGTTTGCCTCGGCCAGGCTGGAAAGTGCCCGCTAGTACCTAGAGCTGGGCAGGAGAGGGCAGAGAGCACTTCCATCTGACAGCAGGTTGCAGGTTGCCTCGGAAAGAGCCGTGTCCTTGGAATGTGCAGCAAATCCTCTTTCTTTGCAAACCGCGGTTAGTGTGCAGTGCAGGTACGCTCTCCCCTTGCCAAATGGAGTGGGAAAGCTTTTCGCTAAGATAGAGACGACTAGAGAGGCAGAAGCGCGGCTCCGGAGCTATCCGGAGGAAAGTGCCTCTTCCCGGCGTCTTTCGGCTTGAAGCGGCGCTCCGGAGCGCTGCGCTGCCGCTCTACTGAGCTGTGCGCGAATTAGCCGCTTCTTCGCCTCCGAGAAGCAGAGATCGCGGTTGCTTGGAAGAGGCGAAGAACGAAGCCGCAAAGAAGCGGGCTTGCGTGCGAAGCCTTCCGACTGCTGGAGGACGGTGGCTGCCGCTCTCCTGCCTCTTGAATTCACTCTCGGCAAGCGAATGGAAAGCGTTCCAGGACAACTTGCCTGGGTTTTGACTTGGTCCTGATGCCTCCCACCTTGGCAAGTCTTGCTCGTCGCCAGAGGCTCCGAGATGCACAGAAGACGGTGGCAGCTGCTGAAAAGAAGGGCAGCGGTGAGTTTGTCGACAAGCAAGAACATAGGCAGCTGCCTGTGCTTGGGAAGGAGCAGCTGCCTGGTTTTGGCAATTGCCTTCACAGCGCCCAGAAGCCCGGTGCTCTGCTGCTTTGTTTTTCGCAGTCAGTCAATTGCACACTAGTGAAGCTGAGCCAGGCTCTTCAGCTTTGCTGCTTTTGAGCATCTGTGCTCCACTTATGCTCTGTGACATCTCTCGAGGTTGTTTGCCTCGGCCAGGCTGGCAAGTGCCCGCTAGTACCTAGAGCTGGGCAGGAGAGGGCAGAGAGCACTTCCATCTGACAGCAGGTTGCAGATTGCCTCGGAAAGAGCCGTGTCCTTGGAATGTGCAGCAAATCCTCTTTCTTTGCAAACCGCGGTTAGTGTGCAGTGCAGGTACGCTCTCCCCTTGCCAAATGGAGTGGGAAAGCTTTTCGCTAAGATAGAGACGACTAGAGAGGCAGAAGCGCGGCTCCGGAGCTATCCGGAGGAAAGTGCCTCTTCCCGGCGTCTTTCGGCTTGAAGCGGCGCTCCGGAGCGCTGCGCTGCCGCTCTACTGAGCTGTGCGCGAATTAGCCGCTTCTTCGCCTCCGAGAGGCAGAGATCGCGGTTGCTTGGAAGAGGCGAAGAACGAAGCCGCAAAGAAGCGGGCTTGCGTGCGAAGCCTTCCGACTGCTGGAGGACGGTGGCTGCCGCTCTCCTGCCTCTTGAATTCACTCTCGGCAAGCGAATGGAAAGCGTTCCAGGACAACTTGCCTGGGTTTTGACTTGGTCCTGATGCCTCCCACCTTGGCAAGTCTTGCTCGTCGCCAGAGGCTCCGAGATGCACAGAAGACGGTGGCAGCTGCTGAAAAGAAGGGCAGCGGTGAGTTTGTCGACAAGCAAGAACATAGGCAGCTGCCTGTGCTTGGGAAGGAGCAGCTGCCTGGTTTTGGCAATTGCCTTCACAGCGCCCAGAAGCCCGGTGCTCTGCTGCTTTGTTTTTCGCAGTCAGTCAATTGCACACTAGTGAAGCTGAGCCAGGCTCTTCAGCTTTGCTGCTTTTGAGCATCTGTGCTCCACTTATGCTCTGTGACATCTCTCGAGGTTGTTTGCCTCGGCCAGGCTGGAAAGTGCCCGCTAGTACCTAGAGCTGGGCAGGAGAGGGCAGAGAGCACTTCCATCTGACAGCAGGTTGCAGATTGCCTCGGAAAGAGCCGTGTCCTTGGAATGTGCAGCAAATCCTCTTTCTTTGCAAACCGCGGTTAGTGTGCAGTGCAGGTACGCTCTCCACTTGCCAAATGGAGTGGGAAAGCTTTTCGCTAAGATAGAGACGACTAGAGAGGCAGAAGCGCGGCTCCGGAGCTATCCGGAGGAAAGTGCCGCTTCCCGGCGTCTTTCGGCTTGAAGCGGCGCTCCGGAGCGCTGCGCTGCCGCTCTACTGAGCTGTGCGCGAATTAGCCGCTTCTTCGCCTCCGAGAGGCAGAGATCGCGGTTGCTTGGAAGAGGCGAAGAACGAAGCCGCAAAGAAGCGGGCTTGCGTCGAAGCCTTCCGACTGCTGGAGGACGGTGGCTGCCGCTCTCCTGCCTCTTGAATTCACTCTCGGCAAGCGAATGGAAAGCGTTCCAGGACAACTTGCCTGGGTTTTGACTTGGTCCTGATGCGTCCCACCTTGGCAAGTCTTGCTCGTCGCCAGAGGCTCCGAGATGCACAGAAGACGGTGGCAGCTGCTGAAAAGAAGGGCAGCGGTGAGTTTGTCGACAAGCAAGAACATAGGCAGCTGCCTGTGCTTGGGAAGGAGCAGCTGCCTGGTTTGGGCAATTGCCTTCACAGCGCCCAGAAGCCCGGTGCTCTGCTGCTTTGTTTTTCGCAGTCAGTCAATTGCACACTAGTGAAGCTGAGCCAGGCTCTTCAGCTTTGCTGCTTTTGAGCATCTGTGCTCCACTTATGCTCTGTGACATCTCTCGAGGTTGTTTGCCTCGCCCAGGCTGGCAAGTGCCCGCTAGTACCTAGAGCTGGGCAGGAGAGGGCAGAGAGCACTTCCATCTGACAGCAGGTTGCAGATTGCCTCGGAAAGAGCCGTGTCCTTGGAATGTGCAGCAAATCCTCGTTCCTTGCAAACCGCGGTTAGTGTGCAGTGCAGGTCCACTCTCCCCTTGCCAAATGGAGTGGGAAAGCTTTTCGCTAAGATAGAGACGACTAGAGAGGCAGAAGCGCGGCTCCGGAGCTATCCGGAGGAAAGTGCCGCTTCCCGGCGTCTTTCGGCTTGAAGCGGCGCTCCGGAGCGCTGCGCTGCCGCTCTACTGAGCTGTGCGCGAATTAGCCGCTTCTTCGCCTCCGAGAAGCAGAGATCGCGGTTGCTTGGAAGAGGCGAAGAACGAAGCCGCAAAGAAGCGGGCTTGCGTGCGAAGCCTTCCGACTGCTGGAGGACGGTGGCTGCCGCTCTCCTGCCTCTTGAATTCACTCTCGGCAAGCGAATGGAAAGCGTTCCAGGACAACTTGCCTGGGTTTTTACTGGGTCCTGATGCGTCCCACCTTGGCAAGTCTTGCTCGTCGCCAGAGGCTGCGAGATGCACAGAAGACAGTGGCAGCTGCTGAAAAGAAGGGCAGCGGTGAGTTTGTCGACAAGCAAGAACATAGGCAGCTGCCTGTGCTTGGGAAGGAGCAGCTGCCTGGTTTTGGCAATTGCCTTCACAGCGCCCAGAGCCCGGTGCTCTGCTGCTTTGTTTTTCGCAGTCAGTCAATTGCACACTAGTGAAGCTGAGCCAGGCTCTTCAGCTTTGCTGCTTTTGAGCATCTGTGCTCCACTTATGCTCTGTGACATCTCTCGAGGTGGTTTGCCTCGGCCAGGCTGGCAAGTGCCCGCTAGTACCTAGAGCTGGGCAGGAGAGGGCAGAGAGCACTTCCATCTGACAGCAGGTTGCAGATTGCCTCGGAAAGAGCCGTGTCCTTGGAATGTGCAGCAAATCCTCTTTCTTTGCAAACCGCGGTTAGTGTGCAGTGCAGGTCCACTCTCCCCTTGCCAAATGGAGTGGGAAAGCTTTTCGCTAAGATAGAGACGACTAGAGAGGCAGAAGCGCGGCTCCGGAGCTATCGGAGGAAAGTGCCGCTTCCCGGCGTCTTTCGGCTTGAAGCGGCGCTCCGGAGCGCTGCGCTGCCGCTCTACTGAGCTGTGCGCGAATTAGCCGCTTCTTCGCCTCCGAGAGGCAGAGATCGCGGTTGCTTGGAAGAGGCGAAGAGCGAAGCCGCAAAGAAGCGGGCTTGTGTGCGAAGCCTTCCGACTGCTGGAGGACGGTGGCTGCCCGCTCTCCTGCCTCTTGAATTCACTCTCGGCAAGCGAATGGAAAGCGTTCCAGGACAACTTGCCTGGGTTTTGACTTGGTCCTGATGCCTCCCACCTTGGCAAGTCTTGCTCGTCGCCAGAGGCTCCGAGATGCACAGAAAGACGGTGGCAGCTGCTGAAAAGAAGGGCAGCGGTGAGTTTGTCGACAAGCAAGAACATAGGCAGCTGCCTGTGCTTGGGAAGGAGCAGCTGCCTGGTTTTGGCAATTGCCTTCACAGCGCCCAGAAGCCCGGTGCTCTGCTGCTTTGTTTTTCGCAGTCAGTCAATTGCACACTAGTGAAGCTGAGCCAGGCTCTTCAGCTTTGCTGCTTTTGAGCATCTGTGCTCCACTTATGCTCTGTGACATCTCTCGAGGTTGTTTGCCTCGGCCAGGCTGGCAAGTGCCCGCTAGTACCTAGAGCTGGGCAGGAGAGGGCAGAGAGCACTTCCATCTGACAGCAGGTTGCAGATTGCCTCGGAAAGAGCCGTGTCCTTGGAATGTGCAGCAAATCCTCTTTCTTTGCAAACCGCGGTTAGTGTGCAGTGCAGGTCCACTCTCCCCTTGCCAAATGGAGTGGGAAAGCTTTTCACTAAGATAGAGACGACTAGAGAGGCAGAAGCGCGGCTCCGGAGCTATCCGGAGGAAAGTGCCGCTTCCCGGCGTCTTTCGGCTTGAAGCGGCGCTCCGGAGCGCTGCGCTGCCGCTCTACTGAGCTGTGCGCGAATTAGCCGCCTCTTCGCCTCCGAGAGGCAGAGATCGCGGTTGCTTGGAAGAGGCGAAGAACGAAGCCGCAAAGAAGCGGGCTTGCGTGCGAAGCCTTCCGACTGCTGGAGGACGGTGGCTGCCGCTCTCCTGCCTCTTGAATTCACTCTCGGCAAGCGAATGGAAAGCGTTCCAGGACAACTTGCCTGCGTTTTGACTTGGTCCTGATGCCTCCCACCTTGGCAAGTCTTGCTCGTCGCCAGAGGCTCCGAGATGCACAGAAGACGGTGGCAGCTGCTGAAAAGAAGGGCAGCGGTGAGTTTGTCGACAAGCAAGAACATAGGCAGCTGCCTGTGCTTGGAAGGAGCAGCTGCCTGGTTTTGGCAATTGTCTTCACAGCGCCCAGAAGCCCGGTGCTCTGCTGCTTTGTTTTTCGCAGTCAGTCAATTGCACACTAGTGAAGCTGAGCCAGGCTCTTCAGCTTTGCTGCTTTTGAGCATCTGTGCTCCACTTATGCTCTGTGACATCTCTCGAGGTTGTTTGCCTCGGCCAGGCTGGCAAGTGCCCGCTAGTACCTAGAGCTGGGCAGGAGAGGGCAGAGAGCACTTCCATCTGACAGCAGGTTGCAGATTGCCTCGGAAAGAGCCGTGTCCTTGGAATGTGCAGCAAATCCTCGTTCTTTGCAAACCGCGGTTAGTGTGCAGTGCAGGTCCACTCTCCCCTTGCCAAATGGAGTGGGAAAGCTTTTCGCTAAGATAGAGACGACTAGAGAGGCAGAAGCACGGCTCCGGAGCTATCCGGAGGAAAGTGCCGCTTCCCGGCGTCTTTCGGCTTGAAGCGGCGCTCCGGAGCGCTGCGCTGCCGCTCTACTGAGCTGTGCGCGAATTAGCCGCTTCTTCGCCTCCGAGAGGCAGAGATCGCGGTTGCTTGGAAGAGGCGAAGAGCGAAGCCGCAAAGAAGCGGGCTTGCGTGCGAAGCCTTCCGACTGCTGGAGGACGGTGGCTGCCGCTCTCCTGCCTCTTGAATTCACTCTCGGCAAGCGAATGGAAAGCGTTCCAGGACAACTTGCCTGGGTTTTGACTTGGTCCTGATGCCTCCCACCTTGGGCAAGTCTTGCTCGTCGCCAGAGGCTCCGAGATGCACAGAAGACGGTGGCAGCTGCTGAAAAGAAGGGCAGCGGTGAGTTTGTCGACAAGCAAGAACATAGGCAGCTGCCTGTGCTTGGGAAGGAGCAGCTGCCTGGTTTTGGCAATTGCCTTCACAGCGCCCAGAAGCCCGGTGCTCTGCTGCTTTGTTTTTCGCAGTCAGTCAATTGCACACTAGTGAAGCTGAGCCAGGCTCTTCAGCTTTGCTGCTTTTGAGCATCTGTGCTCCACTTATGCTCTGTGACATCTCTCGAGGTTGTTTGCCTCGGCCAGGCTGGCAAGTGCCCGCTAGTACCTAGAGCTGGGCAGGAGAGGGCAGAGAGCACTTCCATCTGACAGCAGGTTGCAGATTGCCTCGGAAAGAGCCGTGTCCTTGGAATGTGCAGCAAATCCTCTTTCTTTGCAAACCGCGGTTAGTGTGCAGTGCAGGTACGCTCTCCCCTTGCCAAATGGAGTGGGAAAGCTTTTCGCTAAGATAGAGACGACTAGAGAGGCAGAAGCGCGGCTCCGGAGCTATCCGGAGGAAAGTGCCTCTTCCCGGCGTCTTTCGGCTTGAAGCGGCGCTCCGGAGCGCTGCGCTGCCGCTCTACTGAGCTGTGCGCGAATTAGCCGCTTCTTCGCCTCCGAGAAGCAGAGATCGCGGTTGCTTGGAAGAGGCGAAGAACGAAGCCGCAAAGAAGCGGGCTTGCGTGCGAAGCCTTCCGACTGCTGGAGGACGGTGGCTGCCGCTCTCCTGCCTCTTGAATTCACTCTCGGCAAGCGAATGGAAAGCGTTCCAGGACAACTTGCCTGGGTTTTGACTTGGTCCTGATGCCTCCCACCTTGGCAAGTCTTGCTCGTCGCCAGAGGCTCCGAGATGCACAGAAGACGGTGGCAGCTGCTGAAAAGAAGGGCAGCGGTGAGTTTGTCGACAAGCAAGAACATAGGCAGCTGCCTGTGCTTGGGAAGGAGCAGCTGCCTGGTTTTGGCAATTGCCTTCACAGCGCCCAGAAGCCCGGTGCTCTGCTGCTTTGTTTTTCGCAGTCAGTCAATTGCACACTAGTGAAGCTGAGCCAGGCTCTTCAGCTTTGCTGCTTTTGAGCATCTGTGCTCCACTTATGCTCTGTGACATCTCTCGAGGTTGTTTGCCTCGGCCAGGCTGGCAAGTGCCCGCTAGTACCTAGAGCTGGGCAGGAGAGGGCAGAGAGCACTTCCATCTGACAGCAGGTTGCAGATTGCCTCGGAAAGAGCCGTGTCCTTGGAATGTGCAGCAAATCCTCTTTCTTTGCAAACCGCGGTTAGTGTGCAGTGCAGGTACGCTCTCCCCTTGCCAAATGGAGTGGGAAAGCTTTTCGCTAAGATAGAGACGACTAGAGAGGCAGAAGCGCGGCTCCGGAGCTATCCGGAGGAAAGTGCCTCTTCCCGGCGTCTTTCGGCTTGAAGCGGCGCTCCGGAGCGCTGCGCTGCCGCTCTACTGAGCTGTGCGCGAATTAGCCGCTTCTTCGCCTCCGAGAAGCAGAGATCGCGGTTGCTTGGAAGAGGCGAAGAACGAAGCCGCAAAGAAGCGGGCTTGCGTGCGAAGCCTTCCGACTGCTGGAGGACGGTGGCTGCCGCTCTCCTGCCTCTTGAATTCACTCTCGGCAAGCGAATGGAAAGCGTTCCAGACAACTTGCCTGGGTTTTGACTTGGTCCTGATGCGTCCCACCTTGGCAAGTCTTGCTCGTCGCCAGAGGCTCCGAGATGCACAGAAGACGGTGGCAGCTGCTGAAAAGAAGGGCAGCGGTGAGTTTGTCGACAAGCAAGAACATAGGCAGCTGCCTGTGCTTGGAAGGAGCAGCTGCCTGGTTTTGGCAATTGCCTTCACAGCGCCCAGAAGCCCGGTGCTCTGCTGCTTTGTTTTTCGCAGTCAGTCAATTGCACACTAGTGAAGCTGAGCCAGGCTCTTCAGCTTTGCTGCTTTTGAGCATCTGTGCTCCACTTATGCTCTGTGACATCTCTCGAGGTTGTTTGCCTCGGCCAGGCTGGCAAGTGCCCCGCTAGTACCTAGAGCTGGGCAGGAGAGGGCAGAGAGCACTTCCATCTGACAGCAGGTTGCAGATTGCCTCGGAAAGAGCCGTGTCCTTGGAATGTGGCAGCAAATCCTCTTTCTTTGCAAACCGCGGTTAGTGTGCAGTGCAGGTCCACTCTCC